>NW_015317425.1:0-246 GCF_001447785.1 Gekko japonicus
CTTCTGTGCAGACACACATTGGGACCGTGCATGCACAGGCCAGCCTCAGAGATTGATTTTTATAGCTAAAAAGTTCTAGAAATGGGTGGTCTGCCCTTTCTCATCTGAATGTGTGCTGTTATTCATGTCAAAAGAGGTCATGTGACTTTGGGCAGACCGCCCACATTCTCTCAGTTCTTACTAGCTGCCATGAGCTCAAAACAGATAGAGACATAAATTCCAGAGAGCTCACAGTGGGGCAGGAGG
>NW_015317426.1:0-246 GCF_001447785.1 Gekko japonicus
GTTGCACTGGTGGACAATCGCATTTAGTTGCACTGGTGGACAGGGGACCATCTTCCTTGTTGATATGATTGGACCTCTCAGCCTTTGATATGGTTGGCTAGGGATGAGCACAAATCAAACCATGAAGCAAAATTTGGGTTTGTGGTTCAGGAACTGAAGTCTGTGGTGGGTCCACAGTCATAGACTTCCATGCACTTTTAAGGCAGTAAATGAGGTTTGTGTCGGTTCCTGGCCAGAGCAGAAAGC
>NW_015317427.1:0-246 GCF_001447785.1 Gekko japonicus
TTCCAGGTGATGTAGGCACATCACGTTTACTTCCAGCTTCTTGCCTGGTTTGGGGGTAATACCCCCCCACCGGCCAGCTGGCCAGAGGTGGAGAGGAGCACCTGAAACCAGAGGAACCCCCGCCCCCACTGAGGGGGGGCTCTGGCATCCCTAACCAGGACTGCAGTAATGCCCCACCCCTCACAATTCCTATACAAGTAACCATTAGCTTACGGACGAGGACAGACTTTTGCCATCCATCCTTAT
>NW_015317428.1:0-246 GCF_001447785.1 Gekko japonicus
CAAGAGACACCCAATACTCCTGGAACAGCTAATCCATACCACATCTGATCTGCATAAAAACAGCAAGCTCCACCTTCTTTGCCGATATCTAATTGCCCAGAGATTTCACAGCCAGCCAAGGCTCCGAAGGGGCTTCCCGTCTTAAGCGAAAGCTACAAACAGGCCAATGCATTTTGCCTCTGCACAATCTTCTTCTGCGAGCACTACCCTGAGCCCTTTGGAGGGATGTAATAAATGAAGTCATTT
>NW_015317429.1:0-246 GCF_001447785.1 Gekko japonicus
GAAAGTATCAAGTCTGCTACAGCCCTTCAAACACATAAAGGAACTGTGGGATTCCTCAGCTAATTTGGTAATTGCTCCCTTAAGCAAATAACAACCATAAAACAAAAGGCATGAGGACTGCTTGATCAGATGTTTTGGATTATTTGGATTATACATGCACTGTTTAGTTGCAAACAATTATGTTTTAATTGTTATAGCAATCTATTAGCAGGCATGCTTATTCAGTGGATGCATTCATTAGAAAGT
>NW_015317430.1:0-246 GCF_001447785.1 Gekko japonicus
GCAATAATGGCAGTGGGTCCCCCAGAAGGGCTACATCTGCCCAATCCTGTAACGTACCTCCCTTGACATGCATGTCTCCACCGCAGGTGAAGGCGATGCATCCTCTCTCTTCCCTGGCTGCTGATCAAGAAGCAGCTACAGATGCCACTGACAGTTGCTTGTGTCTACCTGCATCACTGCCTCACATCTTTGGCCAAGATGCATGGTTGGATTTGGTGCAGCAGACTGCATAAACTACCCACCCAT
>NW_015317431.1:0-246 GCF_001447785.1 Gekko japonicus
AAACATGGTGACTGACCCTTCATTGCATTTCACTATGATGTTTTCCATCGATGAGTCCATGTCCAGATCTGGGAATGGGGGAGAAATACTCAACCAAAGACTACAAATACCTACTTGAACAAGGGAGCAGGAAATGACAATTGAATACATCATTCTTTTCCCCATCCATTTCCTGACAATACTTCCTGGTTTGGAGGCCATGAAAGCCACAACTACTGTCACAGTTTTTGCCAAGACAGAAGAAAC
>NW_015317432.1:0-246 GCF_001447785.1 Gekko japonicus
TCCAGTCTACTCATCATGAACACATGGACAACTCTCTACAGAACTACACTTTCGCTGCCATCGTAGGGGAGGGGAGTGGCAGATGGCCAGGAGAGCCACCATTGCTGCTATGGAAAGCAAGTGAATGGCTGGGAGGGCTACTGTTATCACTATGGGGGGAAGCAGGGAGGTGTCCAGGAGAGCTGTTGCCCATTGCTGTGGGGAGGAGCAACAACAAGGTGGCTGGGAGAGTAAAGGAGAAGCAAA
>NW_015317433.1:0-246 GCF_001447785.1 Gekko japonicus
TGTCTGTTGTAGAGAGTGGAAGGGCATTGGACACATTTGATGGCATATATAACACTGGAACAAGTGAATGAACCTGAGATGGTATGACTAGTGTTGTTAGGGCTGGTGGTTTGTGTTGGCAAAGTGAATATGGGGACAGAGTTAGCATCTCGGTCTGTTGCAGGCCCTGGTCCATGCATGTTAGGAAGAGCACTGTTGTCAATGAGAAGTTGTTTAAGGTTAAGAGGCTGTCTGTGAGCAAAAAAA
>NW_015317434.1:0-246 GCF_001447785.1 Gekko japonicus
TTTTGCTCTTCTGCTGCGCACCAACATGGCCGCCCACCTGAAACTGGACAGAAGGGGAAGCCCAAGGCAGTCCCAAGGTTATGAAAAGCCAAAGACAGACGAGTGGGGGAGAGAGGCCGAAGCTTTTGCCAGCTTCCCTCTGTATTCTCACCGCTCAAAACAGGACCAAGCTACTTTATAAGTTGGGATTGTGTGTGAGAGTGACCCGTGGGTACCTTGTTTTGGTTTCAGTGGCTGCTGCTGCTG
>NW_015317435.1:0-246 GCF_001447785.1 Gekko japonicus
GCAATCCTATGCAGAGTTACTCTAGCCTAGGCCCACTAATTTCTATGGGTTTAGAGTCTGTAGTAACTTTGCATAGAATTTATGCCTAGGAAGATGATAATATAAATAGCATCTCTGTTTGTATGTATAGCTCTAATTTTAAGGATCAGTCTTGTGACTCCTGGACATCCCTGCTGCTCATTAAACTATACCGGTATGGAGCCAAATATATTGGGCAATACCGATTATCTCCCAAATCCCATACTG
>NW_015317436.1:0-246 GCF_001447785.1 Gekko japonicus
CCCTTCAAGTGTATGAAGGATCCTGTCAATGTAATCAGACCCAAGTGTTAAATTTGCAGTCAAATGATAGGATTCTACCAAAAGGTGAGAGACCGAACAGGGAGGGGTGAGCCGGTCCATCAGAGTCTAACTTCTCAGAGGCAAGGAGGGACACTCTGCCTGTTAGTGCCAGCAGTGAAACATCACACCTCCAAGAGAGGTGTGCCTTTTACACTTAGTGACCTGCAGGAAGCAGGGAGTCAAACA
>NW_015317437.1:0-246 GCF_001447785.1 Gekko japonicus
ATCCCATCGATTCAGAGCTGTATGATCAGGACACAAAGAGATACCATGTGGTACATACCTCATTGTGTGTGGAAGTACTCCTGTTAATGCAATTATTCAATGGGACTAACTAGAATTTACCCCATGATATCACTGGACCTCACCCATGACATTATTAGGCCTTACACAATAAGCCTCAAGGTTTGGGATGGTGGGGACCTAGAAACTCTAGACACTACCTCCCATACAGGGGTCATTTCATAGAAA
>NW_015317438.1:0-246 GCF_001447785.1 Gekko japonicus
TTACTGGCTGTTTAACAAAAATAAATAAATAAAGAATTTTTTTTTTAAAGAAACTCTGCTAAATTACAAAGAAATTACCTTAAGCTTCTGGCAACTTTCATTACTTTCATTTATGTCTTAGAGATGTTGTGGTATATCCATGCTCATATATTCTGAATTGTTGTCATAAACTGCCATATTATCTCCCACAACTGATTTTTGCTATTTTTTCTCATCCTCATTACATTGTCATGATCCACAGGATAC
>NW_015317439.1:0-246 GCF_001447785.1 Gekko japonicus
GTTTAAAAAGTTGCTGAGGGGAATTTTGAATAACAGAGAGAATAACTTGTCATAAAACATGAGCAGTGGCTGGTGTAAAAGGTCAGCACTAGAATGGACGTTGTTAAAGAACCATTCTTTGTGCACTGACAAAATTGTGCTGTTCTCATGTGTCAACTTTGATGCACAGCATACTAGCCTAATCACAACTGACAGCAGCACTAAGGACCAATTCAGACATTACATTTCAAGAATGTTTAAAATGTG
>NW_015317440.1:0-246 GCF_001447785.1 Gekko japonicus
AAAACTTTGTTGATCTTAAAGATGCCACCTGGACTCAAACTTTGTTCTAAAATTTCCTTGTAAGCGAACTTGGATCTTGCGTATCATTTCCGTGGGATTTCTGCAAACTTGGGGGCTTCTGGCCACAGCCCTAAATGCATGGCAAACTGTTTGTGGTGCCCAATGCAGTAGCTGCTATTAGATGCATACTGCTGCATAGCTCTCAAAAACGGGGTCAGGGGACTGTACAGATTTGCATGACCACAT
>NW_015317441.1:0-246 GCF_001447785.1 Gekko japonicus
ACTGAGCTGTGCACCAGCTTCCAGGAGATGACCAAGGTGGTGCCGAGACATAATCCCCTGCCCCTCAAAGCAGCAGCTTAGTGTGTGGCCTTGGATGACCAAGTCTCTCATCCTTCACGGGGAGTTTCAGCATGCAGCACGCCTGCCTTTCTGTCGGGGCCGAGGGGGGAGCACTGCTCAGTTGGGCCAAAGGCAGGAAAAGCAGGAAAGCAGGAAAAGTGGGAAAGGACATTGAGGGCCCCCCCC
>NW_015317442.1:0-246 GCF_001447785.1 Gekko japonicus
GGAAAAAAGCAATCATATTAAATATCTATCCTCAGTTATATTGCAATTAATCATACATCATTGTACCCTGCCTAGTCAAGCAACTGCAGAGCATTAAACAAAATGAGGTGATATTTCATAACATAAGAAAAGTAAATCCACACTCAGTTATTAGGCAGTATCATATCTTAGACTGAGGAAGGCCCTCCAACCTAAGAACCCTTCCTCCAACTTAAGTGTCTCTTCTGCTGGAAGACCACTTAAATT
>NW_015317443.1:0-246 GCF_001447785.1 Gekko japonicus
GTTGCCAACCTTCAGGCAGGGCCGGGAGAGTTCTCCCAAAACGACAAGTGCTCTCCGGGCAGCAGAGCTCAGGCGTCCTCCCGGGAGAAACGGCAGCGTTGGGGAGCGGACGTCGCGGCATCCCCTCTCCACGGAGCCCGCAGGCAGCCCTCCTCCTCCAAATCTCCAGGGGGTTCCCAAGCCAAAGTTGGCAACCCTAGCGCCGCTAACGCCGCTTGCACGGGCCGCCCTGACTCCGCTCCTTGG
>NW_015317444.1:0-246 GCF_001447785.1 Gekko japonicus
CCCGGCGAAAATCGACTTGGCAACCCTATGCAGACTGCCAAGTCCTTCTTCTGCCCACAAAGCTGCAACTCCTCCCCTGCCTAGGGATGGTATAAAGACTTGGCCCTGGGGAGGGGAGAAGCTGCTGATGACTTTGACCGGCAGATTATCGCCTTTTCTGTCTTTTGTTCCCCTGTTCTTTTTGCGTGTGTGTTTCATAGCTGTCTTTTCACTCTGTCGGTGATTTCTTGACTCTGTTCTTCTCCT
>NW_015317445.1:0-246 GCF_001447785.1 Gekko japonicus
TCCTCCAGTGGCCATTTAGTGTAATTGAACTTTTATTATATTTCCCCTTTATCACCCGGGGCTCCTAATAATGTCTATTTAGCTCTGTGTAGTTTTTGTTTACCTTAGAACCTCTATATGCTTTGTTACTTTAATTGCTTTAATTTTAACTTTAATTTCAGCACTCAGTTATTGAGCTAGTGTTCCTCTATCTAGCTTTTATACTTTGCCCTTTTAGACCATAGATGCTCACATTTAATTTTTAAC
>NW_015317446.1:0-246 GCF_001447785.1 Gekko japonicus
CTCCATTGTTCTGGAGCATTTGAGCTCAGGTCTCTGCTGGAAGTGAACTGGGCTGGAAAGGGGTGGGGAATGCAACAAGGCACAGAAAGACAGGAAGGAGCAATGATTTAGATTCCCTCTAGCGCTGGTTCAAGATATTTTTGTGCTCCAAGCAGCACTATGGGGCTTGCTTCTGACATGGTCTATTGCAGTATGGGGTTAGGAGGCAAGCAGAGGTGCATCCCATCACTCCTTGGCAAATAGAAG
>NW_015317447.1:0-246 GCF_001447785.1 Gekko japonicus
TCCATATCCCAGTGCATGTCATCTACCACAATAACCAAAGTCCATTTCAGTCCCATAACCAGACCTGAAACAGATTGGAATGGATCCAAATGATCCACTTAATTCAGGAATGAAGGAATTCAGATTAGGTGCTAGTCACTCAACAATTCTGGATCCAGAATAGATTATGTCAGAGTGGATGCACCACTGCCCACTTTAAGACAAGGGTGACTACCTCTTTTCTCAGGGAGGCATTTACTGTTTCCT
>NW_015317448.1:0-246 GCF_001447785.1 Gekko japonicus
TCCTTGGGAGGCAAAAAGTTGTGTGGAAACTTTTGTAAACTGTTATTATTTAAGAACACCAATGTGAGGGTTTGCACTACTGTGGAAATGGTAAAAGACAGAGAAATAGGACAGGGAGGTCATGCCTAAGAAAACAGTCAGTAGCCTGGGACAATTTCTATTTTTAATTGTGTTGTCTTTTCAGATTGAAAACTGTAAAATTTTGTTGTCTTGACAGAAAGGTGACTACACAAATGCGTTAAAAAA
>NW_015317449.1:0-246 GCF_001447785.1 Gekko japonicus
TGAATCATGATTGTTATGAAAGGACCTCTTGTTTCCTCAAACGTGTGCTCTTACACTAGAGATGAGTGATTGTTATTTGACACTTAGATAGCTGATGAGTGAGCGCCGAAGTAGGCCTAACACATAGATAGTAGGGGTCGCCTGTAGCAAAGGGAGGGCAGCAGATATAACATGTATTGGATTATAGGCGAGTCTTTTGACCTAGACTCCTAGGCGTAATCCTCTTTAAAGACAGCTTTTGTGTAT
>NW_015317450.1:0-246 GCF_001447785.1 Gekko japonicus
CCCCCCCAGTCTGCCTCTGAGTTGGTGACCAATGGGGCTTTAATGCAAATATTTCCAGTTGATTGGCTGCTTATATTTTCACAGGCCCCGAAAGGTTAGTTTTCAGATACTTTTCAGATGTTCACAGCAGAACCTTCCAATATTAATCTTCCTCATCAAAGCATAAAGGTGGGATTTTTTTTTTAAGTGGCAATCGTAATTTATTGCGAATGGCCAGAGGCAGTTACAGTCTTAACGAAAACGAAG
>NW_015317451.1:0-246 GCF_001447785.1 Gekko japonicus
TTTTTCATTTTGGAGGCAAGAGTAATACTAAAGGCCAGGAGAAAGCTGCATCCGGTAGCCTAAAATTATGAAACGGATGTATACAGTCTGATGATCCTATCAGTCTTCTTACTGAGAATGAATTTGATGCAGAACATTCTGCTGATGGTTATATGTACGTCCATTGTGACATTTGCACTACTTGTCATTTGATCACATACTTCACTTCTGGAGGGAAAGCAGCTAGGCAGAGAAAATAAGAAATGG
>NW_015317452.1:0-246 GCF_001447785.1 Gekko japonicus
TCAGCAAAAATAGAAGCAATTTTCTTTGGAGAAGTCTGAACCTTATTGTCTCTATCTTTAAGTGCATATATTGTGGAAGCAAGTTTTTTCTTCGCTACTCTAAACTTTAATAATTTTATTGATTTAGGAGTTTTAGTTATGTATTTTTGCTTTGTATACAGCATTTGTTTCTGTATATGTGCTGTCTCCAATAATTCCAACTTTTTTCTTTCTCTCAGTAGTTTCTTATAATTTTTATGGCCCCCA
>NW_015317453.1:0-246 GCF_001447785.1 Gekko japonicus
TTGTAGCTGACCCAGATTCGGGAATCGTTCACCGGGTCCTGGGTCACCGTGGACCCCCGCTTCACCTCCTTATACCAGTTGACCCCAGAAGAGGAAGAGCAGCTGAAGGAGACTTTGGAGCCCCACCTGACCGCAATGAAGCGCGGGTTCTTCAGACGGTCATGTGATGTGCCTGAAGGAAAGATATACACACCCCGGTGGAGATCAGGAGGGAGGATGTCAGAACAGAACAGAACAGAACAGAAA
>NW_015317454.1:0-246 GCF_001447785.1 Gekko japonicus
CTAAGGCAGGCTCTTTAACTTAGAAGTTATAGTGCTTTAAAAGCCTTCCATTATCTTGGAATCTTTGTTCAGGCCTGCAGCCCTCTGCATTGCAATGGCAGCCTTCAGCAGGTATAAGAGCTCCTTCTTCCTAGCTGGTATCCAGCCAAAGAGAGAGCTTCCCCTCCTTGCCAAGGGATTTTATTGACTCTGTTCACCCCCCCCCCCAAGGTGGATCAAAGAAGCCTTTCCTGAAATCTCCAGGAA
>NW_015317455.1:0-246 GCF_001447785.1 Gekko japonicus
ACTCGGCTTAGAGGGAACACTGGCTGGGACCCTTGACAGAGAATTCACCCTCCCAAAACTGGAATTCCCAGGGCTTCTTGCAACACCCACTCTAACGGTTTTACCATCTCCAGTCTACACAAGCCAGTTGCAGCGCTTTCCTCCTCTCTCTGTCTGCAGACAAACTCACAGAGTCTTTCTTCTACCACTTCTAGACATTAAATCTGCCAACACAGCAGGTGGCAGAGTCATCTCTGCTCTTTACTG
>NW_015317456.1:0-246 GCF_001447785.1 Gekko japonicus
CTCCACAGCTTAGAGGGAGCCTTGCCCCCTGGAGTTTGGCAACCCTGCTCTGGCCTACCTCAACACAGACTGAGCGGCCCTTTCTTCCATCTTGAGGTGGAAAGACCAGGGTGAGCCTGTGTTTGAGGGTGCAAAGCAACAGGGACTAGGAAGGAGGACCCCAGGCTCAGCGTGGAAAGGACTGGACTTATGATGCATTAACGGAAGCACTGTGTCCAGAGGTGGTCGTTCCGCTCTGTTCTGCTA
>NW_015317457.1:0-246 GCF_001447785.1 Gekko japonicus
CCTATGACTCTGACTCCAAGTCCTCAGGAGAAGAGACCGACAAGGACCAGAGAGACCAGGGAAGGCCCATCACTACAAAGGTGACTACTGCCAATGTTCCAGTAGAGCCAGAGCTACCCGCCCCCGCCAGAGCCTTCAAGGGAACCATCACCACCAGCCCTTGAAATAATCACCAGGCCTCCACTGGGTAGAATGGGAACCCAGGCCCATAGCCTCTCAGGGGACACTCCTACTCTGCAAGAATGG
>NW_015317458.1:0-246 GCF_001447785.1 Gekko japonicus
GCAGCCATTTTGTGCTTAAGGCCCACCCCAACTCCGGTGTCAAAATCCCAAAGGCACCCATAGGCTCAAAAAGGTTTGAGACCACTTCCATGAACAATGCCAAGAGGGGATCAGAAGATGGCGCATTACAAGCAAGGCAACATGACACAATAACACTGCAAGATCGATGTGAAACCGTGTCAATCATTTACTATTTTTAGCTTGTCTTGAGTTTTTAAAAAAAACTGTTTTCTTTGGAGAGAGACT
>NW_015317459.1:0-246 GCF_001447785.1 Gekko japonicus
CCGCCTCTCGTTCCTAGGCAGCAGTTCCCGCAGAAACCTTTCGGGAAGACCTCGGGCCCGGGGGAATGACTCTTGTCTCCACCCAACGGCCCCGGCAGCTGTGCTTGCGGGACTGAACTATTCTGAACGACTCAAGAGTTCGAGAGAAGCCCGACTGCTTTTAATAAACTGCAAGAGGCGGAGCTGTGGAGAAGGAAGAGGTTTGAAAATCCCGCGCTGCGGAACGATTGGATGGAGAAATGTCCT
>NW_015317460.1:0-246 GCF_001447785.1 Gekko japonicus
CAAGGTCTAAATGAAGTGAAATACTTTTCTCTTTCTCTTCTGCTTGTATAGGAGACAGATTATATCATGTCCTACTTTGACAATGGCGAAGATTTTGGGGGCGATAGTGACGACAACATGGACGAGGCCATATACTGAGCTATGATGGTGCCATAGGGTTGCAGATACAAGACGTTCCCGTCGTGTGCCCAGAATGGCTCCTTTTCTGTTGGTCTTTTCTGCCACCTCTGGGAGGCTTCTGGGTGA
>NW_015317461.1:0-246 GCF_001447785.1 Gekko japonicus
CTGAGTACACTAGAGGGCTCAATTAGGAGATATTAACCCCTCAGTGATACGTTCTTTACTGCCATGCCAAATTCCACTGTACGCTGGAATAGTCAAATGTCACCAAACAAAAAGCTGTGTTTGTGGTGGCAGAAGTCAATGTGTTCTACAATGACCAAAGCCTGTTTCAAATATTGGTAAAGCACATATAATTATGCTGCAGTTGCTGCATGCATACTTGGAAATATGTCATATGTAGAATTTATT
>NW_015317462.1:0-246 GCF_001447785.1 Gekko japonicus
TCAAGCAGTGACTTTGCTTTTGTATTCTGCGTACCCCATACTGAGTCTAAATAAATTTAAATAATAGTATAAGTGATTACTCATCTGTAAAAAACAGCTGTTTGATTTTGTAACTTCTCCTGCTGATGAAATCTATTAAAAAATCAAGTATTTTTTTAATTCTGAAAAAATTCAAGATGCTGTTCTTAAGTAGTGACACTGCTTCTTCATGGTATCTTTGCTTTTAAACCTTGCTCTGTGCACTTG
>NW_015317463.1:0-246 GCF_001447785.1 Gekko japonicus
GGGCCTGTGACGGGTCCGCGGGTGGGCAGACAGGCAGACAAGCGGCGATGGAGTCAGCAGTGGCAATGCTGGTGCTGAGTGGGCCAGTGTGGTCGGCGGCCTTCTGGTGGTGGCTGTCCGGGCTGGAGGAGGAGCGAGCACTGGAGCTGCAGAGCTACGGGCTGGCGGGCTGCATGGTGGTGGCGGCGGTGCTGGGGCGCACCTTCTGTGTGCCCTATGGGCACTACGTGTTGGCGCTGCTGGGCC
>NW_015317464.1:0-246 GCF_001447785.1 Gekko japonicus
GCAGCAGCAGCAGCAGCAGCAGCAAGATCAGAACTTTCATGGACTTGTCCCCCAGCTGGTCAGAGAACATGGCCCAGCATTCCTTGTACCATGGAGATTCTGGGAAATGGCCTCACTTGCAGTAGCTGGCCTACTGAGCAGGTCAGAAACTATGCCCATGCCTCAGATCTGACCACATTGCACCCCCCAAGTGACAGCCAAGGTGGCTGACACTTGAATGGCCCCTCAACAACCCTAGCAGCTGCC
>NW_015317465.1:0-246 GCF_001447785.1 Gekko japonicus
AACTAGCCCTGTCCACAAGTTGCAGTGAATGCACATACAATATGTGTTGTATTCTTGGTTGTTCTTTTTATGTGTGTTGAAAAATCCTCATGGTACAATCACTGCATACACAGCTGGGTGTGGGGTGCAAACCCCACGTTTATTCAGGTACTGGTGGTCCCTGGTTTTATTTGTAAAGTGAATACCCATTGGCTCTTTCGTACAAACAGATGAACAAACATATGGGCAGAATGTACATGCATTCAC
>NW_015317466.1:0-246 GCF_001447785.1 Gekko japonicus
CCACCACTGCACTAGACTGTATAACAGAGCTCTACACCAGAATCATTAAGAGTGATCAACAGCAACAGTTTCAAGCACTCAGGGGTTCAAAATACAACCACAATGTGTGGGTGGGGCTGCTCTGATATCAAGAAGTGGGGAGGGGAGTTATAGTCCTCCCTCCCACACACTGTCCCAGAGTCCCTGCAAATGTACTGGCAGATATTCCTTTCATACTTAGGGATGTCCCCACCCCTAAGAATTGTG
>NW_015317467.1:0-246 GCF_001447785.1 Gekko japonicus
TGCACCCGCTTCCTTTGCAGACAGCTCTTAGGGGTACCTTCTTGGTGCAGCCCCGGCAGGGGGCCTTGTAGGATGACAGCTGCTTGTCCACACTGGAGGCCTTCTCCACCTTCTTGGGGTCAAAGGGCATGCGGCAGAGCGGGCAGAGGGGAGACGGGACCTGGAGGCAGGGCTGCAAGCACTCTCCGCAGAACCTGGAAAGGAGACCGAGACCCGGACTCAGTGTTCCCTCCAAGCTGAGTTAGT
>NW_015317468.1:0-246 GCF_001447785.1 Gekko japonicus
TGCCAGAGGCTCACTTGGGCTGGCTGTCAAGGAAAATCATTTTAAGTATCTAGCACCTAGGTGGTATTTTCTGGGACTGTCTCATTTGTATCTCTTAGTGTTGTTGCTAATACTGTTTTCTCATGTACTGCAAACATACTGATAACTTCAGGTGGTTGTTTGACTTACTGTTGATTGGGAGGGGGAAAAGCACATAATATTTATCTTTTCTTTCCCTCCAGAGATGGCTGGACCCAAATAAGCCTA
>NW_015317469.1:0-246 GCF_001447785.1 Gekko japonicus
GGATATCTTTTGGATGCCAAAATATACCTCAAAATACCAATGGTACTTTTCAGGTATATTTTCAGCTCAGATGTATCAGAATGCACACCCCTAATGGTTGATCTCTAGAACTGGCAATGTAAAGGAACCAAGTACATGATCCACAGTTCTGATGTGTTGCCTCTTCTCAGACATGTGGATAAAAGATGGTCCCTCCCCCGGGGGGCCATGGCCCCTGGCCCTGGGGTCTTCACAGAGTAACTAGTT
>NW_015317470.1:0-246 GCF_001447785.1 Gekko japonicus
TAGAGAAAACACATTACTGTTACCTATATTCCTGCCAGCTGTGTTCCCCAGGTTTTCAGAGAAGGCTTTCAAGTTGGTGCACTCTGGTATGAGTAAGTCCTAGGTTGAATCTCTGGCATCTCTGGTTATAAAAGAATTTCTGGAGCACTGCTTTTACCTGTGGCCTTGGAGAGCTACTGTCAGCCTAGAGAAGTCAGAGTGCTGAAACCTCGAGGCCTTCATTAACACATGGGGGAAGACATAGTT
>NW_015317471.1:0-246 GCF_001447785.1 Gekko japonicus
TTTTAAATACATTTTTGCACTACTCATTCTTTAAGGGGTCAGCCACTTTTTTCTGTTTCTGCATGCACAGTGATTCCTTCTGCTCCATTCCCAGAGTATATACAGTGTGAGTATTCTTTAGCACTACAGATAATAAAAAGGAGCCACAAGGGATGGCAAGAAATAATATTAGCTAACGCCACCCAATATTTACTTAACCAATCTCTTTTGCATGTCTGCCATTTCCCCTGGTATTGCAATTTTTTT
>NW_015317472.1:0-246 GCF_001447785.1 Gekko japonicus
CAGTCGAGTCTGACTCTTCGTAATCTCACAAAAAGGAGAGAAAAATACTTCACAAATTGAAATTTGGCCAAATTTGAATCTCCTAAAGTTGTTTAGGAGACTTTGTTGCATTAGTATTGTCGGTGTGTGAACAGAATGTCTGCCAGAGGTTTCCTTTCTTCATCCTTCTCCATTCCTGTTTTTCTTCCTGAGAGAGATTTTAAGAGCTTTGAGCAGGAACCTATGTATTATTTATCACTGTCAATG
>NW_015317473.1:0-246 GCF_001447785.1 Gekko japonicus
TGGCTACAGCCTCCTCTTCTCAATGTCCCAAAGCCAGAATTCTTACCAACAGTAGCAATGAAGTCTTCAAAGTCTGTACTTTGCATTTACCAGATGGGAAAAAACACAACTTTCCTACAAATTGAGCTGTTCTATGCTTTAATTTGGTCCTAAAAACTACCCTAAATGAGATAGCCAGACAGTGGGGCAAACCCTATGATTCTCATCTGAATCGCACTTCTCCCACAAGATTTCTGCCCATCTTCC
>NW_015317474.1:0-246 GCF_001447785.1 Gekko japonicus
CAGTATGGCTGAGGGGAAAGAATTGAACCAAGAGAGCATAAATGCTCTTCTATACTGAGGGGAGTACTCATCTAAACTTGATATGCCTTGGTGTGATAGATCCATTGGTATCAGTGAGGAACACAGACTCTACTTTTGCCTCTCTATCTTTGTTCAGATTATTCTTGCAATATTAAAGCACTTACAAAGTCTGCCTAAGCAGAGATGGCAGCAAGACAAGATGTTGGGTGATAGTGAGATATTGAA
>NW_015317475.1:0-246 GCF_001447785.1 Gekko japonicus
GATCTGGAGGCAGGCGTTTTCTCCCCTACCCTGATCTGGATGGGCCAGGACAGCCTGATATCATCAGATCTCTGGCACTAAACAGGGTCAGCAATATAAACCTCCATGATGAGCCCTTCTTAGTTGTCTTTCTGCTAAACTGAAGCTCCCTGTCTGACCTTGGGCCAGCTATTCGCTTGACTCTGACAATCCACTTCTGCAAAGATTGAAGAACTTCTCTCCTTTTGCCTCCCCCCAACAGTCCCA
>NW_015317476.1:0-246 GCF_001447785.1 Gekko japonicus
ATAAATCTTGCTCTACCTGAAGATCCTTTTCCTATTCCTCATGGATTCTATCAGCCAGGTGACCTGATCATTGGTGGGATTGCTTCTCATATATTTTTCTTTCACAACACTCCCTCTTTCATGGAACAACCCACACAGAAGTTGACGGATGAACCCATGTAAGAAATTATCTTCCTTTTGTAACATTAACAGATGTCAAGTAATAAATAATTCAGTCATGCTTTCTCCTTTGTCTATGTGAAAAAC
>NW_015317477.1:0-246 GCF_001447785.1 Gekko japonicus
TCAGCCCTCACCCTCCAGCTTTGCAAATTACCACTCCTGTAGCCGTCAAATGGCATCATTTTCTTACTGGATATACTAGAAATGCTTGAAATGATGGCATACTTCCAAAGTGAAAAGGCATTCATAATTTTGTTTTTTAGAAGAAGAAGTCTGTTAATGTCTTTGGAAGAAAGGATTGTAATTTTACTTTCTCCCACAGCTGAATTTTTGTGAAGCGATGTCAGGAAATTTCACAATCCTTTTTTT
>NW_015317478.1:0-246 GCF_001447785.1 Gekko japonicus
GTTACCTGTTAGAAGGGTTTGCATTGGTTTTAAGATACCTTACCAGGGTGACAGGAGGCCATATTGGGCTCCTACTCTGAGGTCTATTAAAGGACTGGAGGAAGTGACCCATTGGGAGGCGGCAGCAGCATTTGAAGAAAACTCCTGCTTTTAATTAAGGATTTTCTAAGTTTTACAACATTTTATCTGTTTTTTTTAAAAGTCAGCCAGACATAAGATCTTCCTGCAGAACTCCCAGACTGCTGG
>NW_015317479.1:0-246 GCF_001447785.1 Gekko japonicus
TCCTACCTCTTTCCCCTGCTGCCCGTCCCCTTGGTGATCAGGGGTGCCTCTTAATGTCTCTCATCCTGGTCTTCTCCAAGTCCGGGCTCCACCTTGCCTTCTGACCACTCTCCTCCCAGCTCCTGCCTGGCTCCCAGCCTTGTCCTCTGCTGGTACTCAGCTCAGGTAGCCAGGGTGGGGTTGGGTCAGGGCCAGCCATTGGCTTCTGGCAACATGCCTTGGACGCATCCATGTTAGAGAGCTGTA
>NW_015317480.1:0-246 GCF_001447785.1 Gekko japonicus
GGCTAGTCTGGTCTATCTAGGTCAGGGCACTCAAACCACTTCCTTACATATATGAAGAAATGGTGCTGGACCATTGTCGTCTACTCCTGCCACCTACAGATGACTATCTCCCCACCCCACCCCAGACCTATGCGGTGGTGGAAAGTGCTGTGAAATTGCAGCCAACGTATGGCAACCCTATAGAGTTTACAAGGCAAGAGACAACAGCGGTGGTTTGCCATTCCCTGGCTCTTCATAGCAACCCTG
>NW_015317481.1:0-246 GCF_001447785.1 Gekko japonicus
GTTTCTTCTTTGAAATCTTTATCCACAGCGATAACATCGGGAGCAGAAGGTCATTGTGAAAGATAAACACAATGGTTGACAATAACTCAGGCAGTTTATGGGAAATCACACCACCGTGTTGCTGGGTGGACCTGACAAAGGAGTTGAGTGAAACTTTCTGAATATCCAGCTTGCTTTCCTTTTCACTGCTGCCTCCTATAAAAGAACACAGAAAAAAATGAGACAGAGTTTTGGGCAGCTGGGAAG
>NW_015317482.1:0-246 GCF_001447785.1 Gekko japonicus
GTCATTGCTTCATCATCCACTTTGCCTCGAAAAGCTCACCTGCTGTCAAGGGCCAAGTTTACTTCTACATTGCCCTCATTTTCAGTCTATATCTCCATTCCAGACAAGACGAAAATGTTATTTTTCTCTCATAACTTCCTCCTTTAAATGAAGACCTTGATGAAACTGCATAACATTCCTGTCAGCTAAATGATAAATTTGTGTCTTCGATCTCTTCATGTTAATGAATTACTAAATGCGCTAGAC
>NW_015317483.1:0-246 GCF_001447785.1 Gekko japonicus
TAACAGCTAGTTATCTCTTTCTGGACTAGTTGTAGATTCTGGATCATTTTCAGGAGCAGCACTACCTAGAGGGCAGTCCCACATTGCAACAATCTGGAGGCAGTAAGTGCATGAATAACAGAAGAAGGATCCCAGCTAGTGAACCAGTTAGAGATAAAGTTACAGACTCTGCATGAGAATCCACAAGAACAGCCAGCTCCAGGAGCACCCCCCATGAAAACCTGAGTTTTAAGTGATAGTGTGACT
>NW_015317484.1:0-246 GCF_001447785.1 Gekko japonicus
TCCCCCTCCCCACCATTTCTCATGGGGTCACAGTTTGTTAGCCCTAATTATACAAGCTATATAATTAATCAAAAATACTACCTATTTTTATCCTAAAAGTTCATAGTGGTCTCCCCAAATTTTTCCTCACAACAACCTTGTGGTGTACTTTAGGCTGTGAGAAAATGATTCATCCAGGGTCCCCCAGTGAAATTGCCATTTTGAACCAAGGTCTCTCTGGTACTAATCTGACATTCTATCCACTTG
>NW_015317485.1:0-246 GCF_001447785.1 Gekko japonicus
GGGGGGGACCATTTTCAATTGGGAAAATGACTTGGGGGCAAAGAGACCCCCCCTTTTCCTAGTACTGCAGCTGCCAGTCAACCTTGAACCAGCTTTTTTTGCAGCTGACACACCTGTGGACTTACATCATTTGGCCCTCAAGGGAACATCTAAACCAACATCTGGATTAAACTACTTTCTTGGAAGTTCTAGGCAAAACTATTAGTTATCATCTTCTTCCTTTTGCTCTTTAGTTGCACCAGAATA
>NW_015317486.1:0-246 GCF_001447785.1 Gekko japonicus
ATGGACTGATTTCTTAATGAATCCCATGGTTGTGGTGATGATGATTGCTGATCTTTGTATTGCTTCGTAAAGCAATGCATCCTTCCATTGCTGATCTTTGTCTTGCTACCTGAAGTTGTCCTCGCAAGTGATCCTGATATGCAGCGGGAAATGAAGCCATCGATGAATATGCTGAATTCTAACTGTGATGAGCTGCCTGATGTATCAGAGTTTACGGCAAGACTTTTCTCTTCAAAATCTTCTAGC
>NW_015317487.1:0-246 GCF_001447785.1 Gekko japonicus
CACCTGGAGGCTGGCAACCCTAAAGAAAGCTCATACCTTGAATGGAACTTTGCTGGTCGTAAAGGTGCCACTCTGGACTCTGAATTTGTTCTAAACTGGGGGGGGGGTGTCGTCTCTTGGCAGGCTCAGAGAAAGGGATGCGTGGCCAGGGTTCAGGCTGTTCTCGGTCCAGTCCAGAATACGTAGCCTTGGAAGAGGCTCTCATTAATTCCTGCATGTGTGTTGAGTGCCATCAAGTTGCTTCCA
>NW_015317488.1:0-246 GCF_001447785.1 Gekko japonicus
AGAGAGAGAGAACTTTACAAATTGTATTGACTTTTTATTACCTGCGTCTAGTTCGAAAGGTGTTTTATGGACACCATTTTAAACTGCTGAATACTGCTTTATACTGTTTTTATGCCTCTGGTGAGCTCTTGGTTAGTTTTATAGCTAGTTGTATGACTTATTTTAATGTAGTTGCTACATATAGCCCTTCTGAGGAGGATCTCCAGAAATGGGGACCCATGTTGTGTCTGTGGACCGCCACTAGAG
>NW_015317489.1:0-246 GCF_001447785.1 Gekko japonicus
CCTGCAGAGGCACCACCCATATCTCTTGCTTCCAGAGCAACACGTGGCAAAGGTAGCACACATCAGGGTGAAGAAGAGGCCTGCTCAGCAGGGAAAAGAGGGAAGGAGTTCACTGCAAGCCGGAGGACTCACACCAAGGGTGCTGTAGGTGGGAGTGGATCCTGTAGGCAGTCTCCCCTTCGAGAGGTCATGGCTAGTCTGAGCAAGAGGGCTGGGGGGAGGCCCAGGATGCAATCACTCATGTAA
>NW_015317490.1:0-246 GCF_001447785.1 Gekko japonicus
CATCAGTGAATGCACTGTTAACTAGGGGGGGAAAGCAGGTGTTGAAATACATCAGTCAGCATTTGGCCTCAAACTCTGATTTGACCTCTGTGCCTACAGTGGAGAGGGATTATAATACAAATGAGGGCGTGCGCCATCTCAAAGCTCTAAGGGCCGCTTTGCTTGAAGGTCAAGAAGGTGGGGGACTATGGTCTATGGTTGTTAGTGTCGTACAGGGATCAGAGGAACATCCCTCTGATTTTTGGG
>NW_015317491.1:0-246 GCF_001447785.1 Gekko japonicus
CTTGAAGGGAGGTAGATGTCCAAGGAATGGAAGAGAGTGAGGGTGCTGCAACCTCCTCTCTCTCCTATTCTGAGGCCTGGAGGGGCTTCCCATGGTGTGGGCTAACACAGCAGAAAGGTGTGGCCAATGAGGGAGAACCCTCACAATCAGGAAATGTGAGCGACTTTCCAAAAAAGTATTCAAGCAGACTCTTAAACTTGGACAGGGGAAGATTGCCAGGAGAAATGCCCAAAGTAATGGCACTGT
>NW_015317492.1:0-246 GCF_001447785.1 Gekko japonicus
GCTGACCCTGCCTAGCTTCCAAGCTCTGACAACATCGGCCTACTCAGGGCTATATATAGGATTCGTTTCTGAGTTTCAGCACTGGCATGCATTTTCATGGTGTTCCATATTCATACTTGGCTGTGATACTTCTTTGCCCCAAGTGTGTGATGGGTTGAGCTTATGTGGTCTGATGTGGCTATTTATGGGTTGAGCTTATGTGGACTGATGTGGCTTCTGTTTCAACTATGTGGGAATGGAATTCAC
>NW_015317493.1:0-246 GCF_001447785.1 Gekko japonicus
GGTAGTGAAAGGCGGGGTATAAATCCCAACTCTTTTCTCTCCTGAATTTGGAGAACGGCTGGATTTGCAAATGCTTCTCCTGGAGAAGTCTTTGACTAGGCCAGGCTACATAATGGCAAAATCTTGGCTTTCCAAGGTGTCCATTTATAAACTGTGAACCGGCGTGTTGGCGGGCTGTGAATTCTGGAGCTTCTTTCCAGATGTCTGCTGGAAGTGTAAAATTTGTGCTGAAGAACTCCCAGCTTC
>NW_015317494.1:0-246 GCF_001447785.1 Gekko japonicus
GTTAATCAAATGTAAATTAATTAAATTTAGGTGTTACAAGTGATTTTAATAATTGATTGTCTTGGTTTTCCCTATTTGTATAAAAAAAGAGTTAATTGGTAGCGCAAATCAGCTGTGAGTTAATTAATTCGGGGTAATTAAAAATGCAAATCAGAGGTTATACTAGGTGATAAATAAATGAAATACAGCCCCTCTTAATCCCAGCAGACTAATGTTTGGAGTAATTAATGGAGTACTCTCCAAGAA
>NW_015317495.1:0-246 GCF_001447785.1 Gekko japonicus
TATTTCTGCATCTTGTATTTTTACTTTTGCTGTATTTGCTTCTTTTAGTATTTTGTCCCTCATATTTTTCCTTACAAATTTTAAGTATACCTCCCTTGGGACTTTATGTTTTCTGGCGTAGGAACTGTTTTTCCTATAGACTTGATCTATTTCCTGTTCTATTTCCTCCTCTGTTCCTACCTTCAATTGTTCTGAAATATTTTTGATCATTTCATCTTTTAACTTTTCCCCTATATTCTCCGGTAC
>NW_015317496.1:0-246 GCF_001447785.1 Gekko japonicus
GCTCTGCTACTGAGCCACAGCCCCATCCAGAAATTACAGGCATCATCTGGCTTGGAAGATGCCACACTAGGAAGAACTATCATAGGGTATGGTGGAGAGGAGGCTTTTCTTTAGTAACTTACATAGTGATGGGAGAAAAATAGGTTACAGGATGTTGGGGATGAGCTTAAATGCAACCATGTTGGTGGAAGAAGACGCTAAAACCGTATTTCAAAATGTTGTAAAGTGCTTTGAGAAATTTATGGT
>NW_015317497.1:0-246 GCF_001447785.1 Gekko japonicus
GCCTGTAGGTACATAAACAAGGGTGTGAAAACAAATATCCTCACTTTTATCAGAACAATCCAGCAACAGCTGCTTATCAGAACAATCCAGTCTCCGAGATTATGGACAAGGGGTTCATAACCAGGTCACAATCCATAATAGCTAAAATGGAGAGGGTTATGCTCATCCTTCTAAATTACCCACACTTGACATCCATGGCAGATGATTATAGTACCTAGAGAACCTTCCCAGTTTCCCTTGTGGATA
>NW_015317498.1:0-246 GCF_001447785.1 Gekko japonicus
GGATCTCTGCCCCCTGGAGCTCTCTTATAATCCCTGAAGATCACCAGCCACTACTTGGAGGCTGACAACCCTAGTGGTTTCAGAGGCAATCCAAACCCAAAGTTAATCACAGTCTATTGGCCTGGCTGAGAGTTTTGCTATCACTACCGAGTTTTCTATAAACTTTCAGCACAAATGGAAAAATATGTGTGTTTCAGCTCATTGTGGGCTTATTTTGAAGAATTAAGATTGCTGGGGAAAAGATCA
>NW_015317499.1:0-246 GCF_001447785.1 Gekko japonicus
CCCCCGGGGGGACTTGGGATCCCTAAGAAGGACCCAGGTTTGGCCCTTGGGACCCCAAATTACAGGCGTGCAGAAGGCAACCCAAGGAAGGTCCCCTTCCTGGTGGTTAGCCTCCCCACAGCTTTTGTCCACACCACTTCTCCCCCTCCGCTGAGCTCTCCCGTGTTCCCCCTCCCCCTCAGCTGACCTCTGATACTGGGTTTCACCAAGGGTCAAACAACTGTGTGAAAACAGATTCAGGCGGGG
>NW_015317500.1:0-246 GCF_001447785.1 Gekko japonicus
GATAGGATTTATTTGGAAACTTTTGCTTGGCCTTTATTTAAATTCACTGGCCAGACAATTCGATTATTATTGGCAATCAATTAGAGGACTAAATTAGGTGGTAGGATAGGTTGAGTTTTAGGGGACTCGGCAGCATTGGATGTTACAGCTCACTGCTGGTATCTGTTAATTGTCTGCTCCACTAGTGGTCTGAAGGTTTCCGGAGATCATTGAAGGCGGCGATGTTGGGCCAAGGGATTCCGGTGC
>NW_015317501.1:0-246 GCF_001447785.1 Gekko japonicus
TCACAAGACCCCACTGCTTAGAGGGAACAATGATCATGACCCTCTCTCTCTCTAGAGGGGACCGGTAGGGAGTGTTCTCTACCCCCAATTTCCCTCAAAACTGGTGGCTTGCTTTCTCACTCAGCTTCGTAGAAGTTTACTTTTCACTCCTGAGCTCTCGGGCTCACTCCCTGTCAACTGTCAACTCTCTTTTTTCGAACGCCCCCAGAATTCTGAATGACCTGCCCCCACCACTCTCAGTCATGT
>NW_015317502.1:0-246 GCF_001447785.1 Gekko japonicus
CACCCATCTGAGGCTGCTGTGCAGATGGCTTTGCCACCTCTCCAGTTCCTGGAAGTGGACCGTCTTACGTAAGTTGGCAAATCTAATACGACATTGCTCGCTGCTGTATTGCTGGGATAGACTCTTGGCATGGATCATGCCCATCCGCACCTACCTCCCAGTATACTGTTCTCTCACATTCTAGGGCTAACCACGCTCCAGACTCTTCCACCTCTCTGTTGTAAAGTGCCGTCAAGTTGCAGCTGA
>NW_015317503.1:0-246 GCF_001447785.1 Gekko japonicus
TGCCTTATCATTCACCAGTGCTCTCCAGTCCTCTTGCAGCAAAGCAGTCCAGAATGGGGTTCCACATCAGGAGAGACCAAAAGACATACTTTATCAGTCAACGAGTAATTGAGATTCGGAATTCAGTGTCACAAGATGTAGTGAGGGCCACTAATTTAGACAGTTATAAACAGGGATTAGAAAAATTCTGATAGCTAAGACAATAATTTTAATATTGATGTTCAGAGGCAGTAACCCTCTGAATCC
>NW_015317504.1:0-246 GCF_001447785.1 Gekko japonicus
CCAAGGAAAAAAGGAACTCCGAGGAGTTTTAAAGAGAAGGGCTGACGGCAGGCTCTAGGAGAAGAGCTGGGAAAGGAAAGTCAGTGGGAGAAGAGAAGGGCAAAATAAAATGCTGACCAGGGAAGAGACAAGACAGATGGGATTCAGACAGTTCAGAAAAAAGAAGAAGCCTTCAGCAAATCAATGGGCAACTTTGGACTGACTGTTGGGACTTGCTGCAGGCAGAATGAGAAGCAGTAGCTGCTG
>NW_015317505.1:0-246 GCF_001447785.1 Gekko japonicus
GGGCAAGGGCTGGATGGGGCCCGGGGCTCAGCCGCGTGAGCAGAGGTGGAGGGCAAGGCGCTGGCCCACATGGAGTTCCTGCTGCCGCTGCCGCTGAGGCATCCGGTCTCTTCTGTCCCTGGGCAGGCAGCAGGCGGTGAGCTCCTAGCCAGCGAGCCCATCCTCTTCCCTTTGGCAGTGGCCTGGCCGGGCCACTGCGCCAGGGAAGGAGCCCCCCCCTCGGGGGGGCGGGGGGGGCTTGGGCTT
>NW_015317506.1:0-246 GCF_001447785.1 Gekko japonicus
AGTCCTCCTGAACAATTCTGTTTTACACATGCCGCAGAATGATAGAAGTGTGGGAACCTTCTGACCTCCTCAGGCCGGCCATTCCGCAAAGTGTGAGCCACAACAGGGAAGGCATGAGTATGGGCAGCCACTTATCTTACCCATTTGCAGGATGGCATCTTCAGCAGACTCTGATCAGATGACTGCAGCTGTCTCATTGAGGCATATCAGGAGAGGTGGTCCTTGGATATATGTGTCCTAGGCCTT
>NW_015317507.1:0-246 GCF_001447785.1 Gekko japonicus
CTTGGGCCGCATGTTTGACACCCCTGCTCGAGTCGATAATATAGTTGTCTGATGTAGAGCCGATATGGTGAAGTGGTCCAGGTATCGAACTAGGAGACTCAGCTTTGAATCCCTACATGGCCACGAGGCTGACTGGGTGACTCTTCTGTCAGCCGACCTGCTTCACAGAATTGTTGTAAGGATAAAATGGAGGAGGAGAGGAGTGGTATGTAGGCCTCCTTCAGCTCCTTGAAGGACAGGTAGGAT
>NW_015317508.1:0-246 GCF_001447785.1 Gekko japonicus
TATGGAAAATAGAATTAACTTTTGGGACAAAGGCCAGGTCTGGGTGAAGCACTACCCTATTGTTGTGAAACACAGAGAGTTCCTTGTCCACTGAGAGAGCTCTAAGTTCTGACACCCTCCTTGCAGAGGTGATGCCAATTAAGAAGACAGTTTTGAAGGTAAGCTCCTTAAGAGAACAAGTAGCCATGGGCTTAAAAGGTTACCTAGAGAGGACTTTGAGCACTATGTTCAGATTCCAGGTAGGAA
>NW_015317509.1:0-246 GCF_001447785.1 Gekko japonicus
CTTCATCAGCAGTAGCTTCGGACCAGTAAGATGAATGACATGACAAACTAGGATCTCTAGGCTGGGAAAAGAACTGAGAAGAGGAACAGGCCGTGAATGGCTGACTTCCCTTCCCCTTGTCTAGCCTGTCTTCTTCCTACTTCCCCTGGATTTGGGACCTTAAAACAGCCACTGGTGTTCAAGTAGCCCCTGCTAGGACCGCTGGAGGGTCAGCTGGGTTTGGATCTGGGCCATGGAGACAATCAA
>NW_015317510.1:0-246 GCF_001447785.1 Gekko japonicus
CAGATGCTGTACCACTGAGCCATGGCCCCGCACATGAGAGATATGTGTACGAAATGGACAGGGGGCTGCCAAGGGCCAATCCAGCTGTGAACTCCCTCGTCCTTGGTGCTCAGCACCCACTTCCTCTGGCTGCTGCTTTCTTTCCCTCCTGGCAGCCCTCTCCCTAAAGGGCTGATGCACTTGGGCGTTGGTAGGCAACTACCAAGAAGGTGGCTGATCTCCGGATGAGCCTTCACAAGACCTCGG
>NW_015317511.1:0-246 GCF_001447785.1 Gekko japonicus
GTTCTTGTGTTCTCTTATGTTCTTAAGTGGGCTGATCTCCTGCCCTAAAAACAGGGTGTTCTTGCACATCAAAAGCCTCTGCCCAGTGCCTTTGCCTGAAAACAACCAGCTGCAGCAATACATTGCGTGCCTATCCTGGGAACTGGTTCTGACCACTGCAAGCTGCCCCCCTTCAGAAGAACATGAAGGGCCCCGCTGGGTCAGCCCATGAGGGTCCATCTCGCCCAGCCTCCCGTTTCACAGAGT
>NW_015317512.1:0-246 GCF_001447785.1 Gekko japonicus
GTTGTGGTTCATTTATTCCAAGTCACACATGTTCAACTTACTGAAGTTTATCGGTGGTAGAGGGCCTTTACCCTTCTTCACCACATCTTCTCTTTTACCTTCTATAATGTTGTAACTTGAATACATAATACTTCTTTAATCTCTAGATGTTCAAAGGCTAAAAAGAACATTATAGTATGTAGCTCCATCAATGGAACAAATCCGTTGGGGGGGGGAAATCACACAGACTGACTTTGTTCTAAAATC
>NW_015317513.1:0-246 GCF_001447785.1 Gekko japonicus
GCTTACAAGTAACACAAAACTTTTGCTGGGCTCATTAAGTTTTAATGTGTCAGTTGTCAACTGCTGGGTGCATAAAACAGTTATCATCCAGATTTTTATTCTTCATGTGAATAGTGGCCTTCCTTCAGCCTCAGGATTCTCAGATTGTAAATGTGATCTCCCCCAGAAATCACAAATATGTAGCCATTTTTCCTGAAAAACTAGGCCCTGATATAGATAGCCTCTTCCTGAAGCATTCATTGTGAT
>NW_015317514.1:0-246 GCF_001447785.1 Gekko japonicus
CTCATCTCCCCCTCCCATATCACCCCCCAAATGCCCCCAGTGCTGCTCCTGAGGGGACGGGGCCCGCCAGGAATTGCATGAGACGGTGGTTGTAGGGCTGCCACAGCAAGGGGCAGGGGGAACTGGCAAAAATCACCTGCCTCTTTGGATGTGGGGATCTGTACTGCAGGATCTGACCCATGGATTCATTGCTACTGTTGTAACTGATATTTGTGGAAACGGAATATTTAGAGCAGGGGTCCTTTC
>NW_015317515.1:0-246 GCF_001447785.1 Gekko japonicus
TATTGGCCTTTGAGGGAAGACTCATCAGGGCTAGCCTGGACTAGCAGCAACCAGCGTGGGACTTGTCACCATGTGACTCGCATGACTAACGCAGGCACTGCAGCTCACTACTGTTTCACAGCAGCCATTCTATAAAAAACTTATGTGGTATAGCAGTGGGAGACCTGGGTTTGAATCATCGCTCTGTACATGGAAGCTCACTGGTGACCTGTAGCCAGTCACAGGCCCCGGTCACACGGAGCATTA
>NW_015317516.1:0-246 GCF_001447785.1 Gekko japonicus
TAGGGATGGCCCTAATGTATTTAAGCGTTCTCCTTCCTCAGTTTGCAGAGGCTGGCTTTGGTGACTTCATAGTGAGGGGAAAGCCCTCCACGTATGGTCAGAGGCGCTCTTTTCTCCAGAGGAGGCTGGAGGCAGACAACGGTCACCTTTTGTGTTTCCAAAGGAGATTCCCCATCGGCTTCTTTGGCTGTAGAAACAGAAGTTTTTGTTCTGGTTTGGGGCATGTCCCTAATCATCCATTTTCTG
>NW_015317517.1:0-246 GCF_001447785.1 Gekko japonicus
AAAGACTGAATTCTAAACTAGTTACTTTGTGATTTGAAGCCGTATGGGAAATTCTAGTGTTAACTGAAAGGCTGCTTTAGAAGTGATAGCGGCACAGAAAGGCATGCGCGCACAGAAGCCTGACATTTGTGCTTTACTTGAAGACACCTGAAGAAAACACAACTACCCATAACACAGGGAAGCACCACAGACTACTCCTGCCCCACCCCACGTTGCTGGTACCAATCCAGAACAGTGGAAGGGCAA
>NW_015317518.1:0-246 GCF_001447785.1 Gekko japonicus
GGGTGGGACTAGATGACCCCGGAGGTCCCCCTCCAACTCTACGATTCTACGGTTCTTTGATTCTAAGGGAACCGACAGACATTAACGCGATGGCCACGATGTCTTCCACTAAGAGCACAACGATCTTATTCTGTTGAGATAAGCCTACTGCCTGAATTCCCGAGGGCACAGATCGTGGAGTCTGGAGGTCAGACTGCTTCTCCCAGGAAAACCAGCTTTGTTTGCTGAAGGTGCTTAGGCTGGGCT
>NW_015317519.1:0-246 GCF_001447785.1 Gekko japonicus
CCATGACGACTGCATGCACAGTCACTTTACAGACAAGCTCCTCCAGAATAAACCCATTGCACTTTCCATTATCAGCCACAGAAGCCAACAAACTTTTATTGTTAGCTCCACCTTCTAGCACTCTCCGGAGCCCAAGCATGGGGGGAAGAAAACGATATACTTTGCAAGGGTTCAAAGGGCCTGGCAGGGCGGCAAACCACCATTACATGGTCCATTTGTGTAACTGGAAACAAAATAGATTATCTA
>NW_015317520.1:0-246 GCF_001447785.1 Gekko japonicus
TAACCACTACACCAAACTGGCTTTCCATTGCTTTAACCTTTTTAAGTGCAAAGTCTCAAGGCTTGCTCATTCGATTGCTTTCCATCTCCCTGCAGCTATTTCAGGCTGGGCTTGGACGGCCAGATTCACAATTGGGTCACAGATTTTTCTCTCTTCGTGGCTCTTTCCCCATCTGGCCTGTCAGCCTTACCTGCATAGGTTTTGCCAGGCCAGTTTTTGTAGAAGACAGAGTCCCTCTGATCTTGT
>NW_015317521.1:0-246 GCF_001447785.1 Gekko japonicus
CCCCCCAAAGCAAAGAACCTACTTCTTCCAGGGAAATTCAACCCCCTGTGGAACAGACTGAATTCTCAGCTCTCAAGCGGCTTTGTCATTGACCAAAGGCACCTCAGTCTTGTCTGGAGGTTTGGACCAATTTTTTTCGGCCCTCATCTGTTCCATAACCTTCTTCAGGCAGCTGTGCAGGACTTCCACAGGCTACCAGATTCAGCTGTTAAGGAGAAACGGAGGAGGAGGAGGAGGAGGAGATTG
>NW_015317522.1:0-246 GCF_001447785.1 Gekko japonicus
GGGAGTAAATCCCCTCTAGGACCTTTCCCCTTTGAATATATTCCAGATGCTAAAATGTCAACAGCAGAACTGCTTACAATGTAGCACTTGACAGTTTGCATACTTTAATAATGCTCCAAAGTTTTAATTATACTGCTAGAGGCACATCTTATTAACATTTGTTTTCTTGTTTAAGGTCACTGTATGGGCAATAAGGTGAGAAGGCCCAGAGAATTGTTTTGTTAAATACTGGGTTCTGGACTCATT
>NW_015317523.1:0-246 GCF_001447785.1 Gekko japonicus
GACTTTGGACGGGAATCCTAAAGCCCTTGAAGAGAAACTAGGCCTCCACCCCTGGTGAGCCAGACAGTCTGTACGTAAAAGATTCAAGCAGCACGAGGAACATTTCGATGGGAAACATCCACGTTTGCTGTTTGTCACGCACCAAGGGAGATCTGATTGCAACGGTGTTTGCCAGACTTCAACAACAACAACAATTACCTAGTGATGCACGAAGGCGTACGCAAGCAATAGGTTGTCAACAGCTTG
>NW_015317524.1:0-246 GCF_001447785.1 Gekko japonicus
TAGCCAGAAAATCATAGAAAACTTGCGCCCGACATTTTGGGGAGGACTTAAATTTAATTTTGTTTTTAAAGCCGTTTTTGATCTATTTGGACATGCGAAAAATAGCCTAGCTGTATAAGAAGCGTAAGATAAGTGGAACTGGCTTAAAAGTAGAGCCCGAAAGGGCCAATCTGAAGAGTTCAAAACGGAACCCAGAAGCAGGCTGAGAGCGGCATCAGTGACCAGTCCAGCTATGGCAAGTGGAAA
>NW_015317525.1:0-246 GCF_001447785.1 Gekko japonicus
AAATCCAATCTCTTCTCTTCTTCTCATCTGCCTGCTCATGCAAAACTGTCATCCTGTCGCTTTTGCGGGAACAAAAGATGCCCCCCCAGAGGTCAAGAGGGTGTTTTCCCCCGGCTAAGGAGCTACTGACTCAGCCGGGAACTGCAGTCCCTTCCGGCTCCCTCGACGGTATAACTTGCACCCTATACGTGTTTGTCTCTTTCACACACTGAAATCCTAAACCGAGTCACATGTTGTTGGGTATTA
>NW_015317526.1:0-246 GCF_001447785.1 Gekko japonicus
AAGCCACAAAATCCTGGTTACGGGCCCGCCAGCGCCTTCATACGCCCTCTGTCCATTTGGGGGCTGCTAAGGCCTTGTGCATCTGTTGATGGTGACTGCTCCCCGGTGCTGGAGTGACAGCCCATCGCATGGCAGCAGCAGGGCACAACAGGCATAATGGACGGGGATGTTCTGCATACATTGCTCCCCTTCTGCAGTTTGCTCATTCTCTGTCCCAGAGGGTCTCAAGGAACTCACTAACAATGG
>NW_015317527.1:0-246 GCF_001447785.1 Gekko japonicus
TTTTTTTTTTGGGGGGGGGGAGTTAATTTTAAGTTCTCTGTATACTCAGGGACTTTCTCAGGTATCTTTATTTTGCAGTTTCAGTCATCTGCATGGAGCCAAATTACCATTAGACAAGGAGCAATAGGAAGTAAGCACAGGAGGTTTTTTATTTATTTTAATAATTTATACCCTGCCTTTTCCACTTACAACAGAGTTCCCCAACATGGTGCCGATGGGCACATTTGATGACTGTCAAACGCCTGT
>NW_015317528.1:0-246 GCF_001447785.1 Gekko japonicus
TTTTCTACGAAACGACCCCTGATGAAAACCAAAACTACTTGCCTTCAGGGTGGGGGGGGAGAGGGAATAGTTTGACCACAACAGTCCAGTTGTCGAAATGTGGGCTGGAGGTGGATGGAGGTGGGCAGGACAAAGAAAACCAACAGAAACATTACACATTAGGAAAACCATGTGGAAAAGCCCTACATCAAGGAGAAAAGTATGATAGCTGCTACTCTTATCTTGTAGGAGTTCCCCAGGTTATGA
>NW_015317529.1:0-246 GCF_001447785.1 Gekko japonicus
CAAAGAGGGCGAATACGGGGGCCGACCCAGCCACCTGCAGCAGCCTCCAGTCACGGATAGCGTAGGCTAAGCCGGCCAGGATCATCTGCCCCACGGCGAAGCCCACGTGGGTGACAATGACCGTGTGCGGACGGTAGGCGACCCCGACCCATTCAGTACCTAAAGGGGATGAGAACAAAGGGGACTGTAAATCCCGGGACAATCGCAGGAGCACCACCGTAGAAGCAGAAGCAGTCAGAGGACTAC
>NW_015317530.1:0-246 GCF_001447785.1 Gekko japonicus
GAGAGCATTACAGTAGTCTAGCTTCGAGGATGTGGTCCAGCAGGCAATTCTATGAACTGTTCCTTTACCAACCAGAAAACATATTTGGTGTAGGAGAGAAAATGTATTAATAAGTCTAATATTGACAGAGGTATCATTATAGTATAATCTGTGAAAACTTCAATCTTGAAATGAAGTTTTCACTCCAAGGGGATCTGTCAAGGATGGCACTCCAAGTTGGCACTCCAAGGGGATCTGTCAAGGAT
This sequence comes from Gekko japonicus, assembly GCF_001447785.1. Lineage (NCBI taxonomy): Eukaryota > Metazoa > Chordata > Lepidosauria > Squamata > Gekkonidae > Gekko > Gekko japonicus. The sequence goes on from NW_015317530.1 coordinate 246, forward strand.
G
>NW_015317531.1:0-246 GCF_001447785.1 Gekko japonicus
GGTGCATATGAGAATACATCTGATATGTCATTATCTTTTTCTAAAGAAAGAGAAGAACACCAAATTTATCTATTAATCTCTATTAAAAGCCAAATAATCTGATTTTTCTGTAAGGGTTTCAATTAACTTTCATAGGTTATAGTAAACCTTATGCAACCAGAGTTCAACAACAGTTGAAAAGTGCATGATCACAAAGACTTCTGAAAACATGTGCAATCAGCAAGAAAGGTGGTGATATAATAAAAA
>NW_015317532.1:0-246 GCF_001447785.1 Gekko japonicus
CTTGACCTGGCCTGACTGGGTCAGGGGGTAGAGAAACCGATCTGAACAGATCTGATCAGGTCTGATCTCCTTGCAGCAAGGAGGAGGACTTTTTCTGCTGGGTCCATCAGGGCAGACAAAACTTTTAATTGAGCTCTGGAGGAGGCAGCCATTTGAACAAGTGCTGCCCCAGAGAGCTACTGAAACTTCAAGGTAATGAAAAGGTAATGAAAACTCTGTAGGGTCCCGTTCACATGGAGCATTTGC
>NW_015317533.1:0-246 GCF_001447785.1 Gekko japonicus
ACCTTCTAACTACCTGATCATGGGATTTTGACATAGGGGGGGGAAGCATACTTTCAACCATTAGGTAATGTGACTCAACTGAAGTTCTGTTGAATGAGTAACTTGCACATAGTCCTTATATCAACAAAAATTGAGAATAATTTTAGACTCACGCAATGGTGTGGATACAATCATCCGTACATGGAAGGTACACAGAATCTCCCACTATACCTCTTCATTCCTGCAGCTCCTTCTGAGCCCCCCCCC
>NW_015317534.1:0-246 GCF_001447785.1 Gekko japonicus
AGGGTTGAACCAGAATTTAAAGTCTAGTGCAGAAAGGACCAGTAGTTACTAGAGGTAGTATGGTTTGTAAAGTTAGGCTTTTGACTTTGTCCAGAAACATTGGCTGTGTAAAATAATAACAGTTCCAAAAAGTGAAGAGCAAGCAGTGCTCATTAACCCATGTGCCATCAAGTATGCACGTGCCATCAAGTTGCAACCAACGTATGGCAAACCGAGTAAGGCACTTTCAAGGCAAGTGAGAAGCAG
>NW_015317535.1:0-246 GCF_001447785.1 Gekko japonicus
TTGCGCCCCGCCGGCCGCCATTTTGTCCGTTGTAGCTCTATCAAGTCCTGCAGAACCGGCGGTATTTTGAGCGTGAAAAAAGGTATCGATTTTGTTTTTGTTCGGCTCTCCTGGCTTGTTTTTCTTTTCGTCTTGTTTGCCCATACTTTGGAACTGATCTGTGAGGTGGAAGTCGTTCGTTTTTCGAGGGGTTCGGGAGTTCGGTGCGGAGCGCAGCTAGATAGCGTCCGCCATTAACCAGCAGAC
>NW_015317536.1:0-246 GCF_001447785.1 Gekko japonicus
AGGCACCTGCTACATTTCCCTTCCTCCAAAGATCTCAAGGCAGTGTGCATGGCTCTCACTTCCACATTTAATGTTCAAAAATACCCCTGTGAGGTAGGTTAACCTGAGATAGAATGATAATCCGGTTTGTTTTTTTGGGACAGAGTGGGGGACGTGAACCTGGGCCTCTCAGACACTCAACTGAAACTGTAGCAGCACAGTTAACTAAACTGAGAGCTATCAGTATGAAATGGAGCCTCCATGTCC
>NW_015317537.1:0-246 GCF_001447785.1 Gekko japonicus
CACCTAATATGCAAAGGTGTTCCTGCTATGAAAAGAGCCCTCAGTGTTGGATATGCACATCCATCCAGTGGGAGATAGCCTCTGATTTGCTGGTGACAGTGGTTACTACTCAGTTTTGGAAGTAAAGGAAAGGGTTGATGTTGCTAAGGGGATACTTGGAATCAATGCAGGGTTTCCCGACCTTCTGGGAATCCAAAGGAGCAGGGCTTGCGAGTCCATTCCTTCCCACCTCTGCTTCAGAAATGG
>NW_015317538.1:0-246 GCF_001447785.1 Gekko japonicus
ACTATGGGCATATTTATATGGTAGCATCTGAGAAGCACTGGCTGTTTTTGTGTTAGTAGACAAGTTTTTTTAAAACATGGTTTTTCTAGTGCCAGAGTTGTGTCCAGCTGGGGCCAGTAATTTACTGGGACCTTCTAAACTGGGACAAGTTTGCAGGACTGCTAGTTCCACCTAGCATACACACTCCGCCACTCTTCACAGTCCTGTAGCTTCTGCTTCTACTACCATGTTAACAATGCCTTAACA
>NW_015317539.1:0-246 GCF_001447785.1 Gekko japonicus
TAGTGTAAAATTTAGTCTGGATCCAGCCCCTTGTGTGTCATGCTGTGCAGGAAATCTAGTAAATGTGGACATATATCAGGAATTCTTAAGATTCAAGATGGCTGGTGGTAAGTTATGGAACATTCTGACATTTCTTTCTTGGTAAATCTTGTGATCAATCAAAGCTTCTGCTAAATCACCACATTTCCTCTTTGCTTCCAACAGTTACCAGTAAAAAATAGCATTTACCAAATATCATGACACAAT
>NW_015317540.1:0-246 GCF_001447785.1 Gekko japonicus
GTTGTTTTTTTATATGACTCAAATGCAGACTCTTGATTACATGAAGTCACAGGACAATTTTAACCCCTTCTTGGGTCTTTCTCAGGGCATTGGGTTGGATCCAACAAGATTTTCTGATGGAGAAAAAAGAAGGAAGGGATCTCCTTTGAACATCCAAAAGGCTATGCTGGGGAGGGGGTCATGGGGATCTGCACAGATACATGACACATGGAAAGAGAGTTGTAGTAAGGAGTAGAATTAGGTGAG
>NW_015317541.1:0-246 GCF_001447785.1 Gekko japonicus
CATTTTCTGTGGTGAGCTCACAGCTTGGGAACTACTTCCCTATAAACTACACTTATGGAACTCGCTACTATAATTTTTGTGCTAAGTGACAACCATTTTACTTCCTTGGATTTGTGTTTGATTTTGTTTATTGGTGGGTAGGTTTTTTGTTCCTGCTTTACTGTTGTAAAATGGTTGTAGGGAGCATATCACTCCAGTTTTGGCCCATCTACAATGACTCCCATTTTGTTTCTGGGCACAATTCAA
>NW_015317542.1:0-246 GCF_001447785.1 Gekko japonicus
TTCATTTCTTACACTACAATCTTCTCCCTCAGAATTCCTTCAATAAATGTCACATTTCAAATTTCTGAAAAAGGAGAGGCAGTTCCCAAACTGTTTAAGGTCAAACTGAAATACAAGAAAAACAAATGTTAAGATAATCACTTTTGTAATAGATGTATGAAAATTCATTTTTTTTTAAATAGAGTATAAGGTACCCAATCAAAAGGGCTTAAGTTAACTTTATGTAAAGAAATAGAGCATACAGTA
>NW_015317543.1:0-246 GCF_001447785.1 Gekko japonicus
AAAAACCCTGTGGGTGATAGGCACTATCTTAGAAGCAGTATGGCCATGTCTTTCACACCCAGGAAAGAACTACCCTTGTGGCGGTGACATATTCATGCACCACCCTTTAAAAAAAAAATAGGGAAGTAGGCTTTCTTTCTGAAATAGCATTGTTTTATTCATCGGCAAAGTTCCCGTATTTAAGTAACTAGTTGATTAACCAGCTAACACCCATACAATTATTTGGCACAGGTTTGTTTAATTAGG
>NW_015317544.1:0-246 GCF_001447785.1 Gekko japonicus
CTGGTGCTGTTAATCGGAACAGGCTGTAGACTATGCCTTGGTTTAGGTATGCGTGATTAAGGATTTCAGTTAGTAGAGCTCAGACATATTTCATGTTAAAATTATTTTAAACAGTAATAATTAGTTCCCCAGACTAAGCATTATTTTGGTTAGATCCCCTGTTGGGCTCTAAAACGTCAAAGGTACTACGCTGCCTTTCACCTTGTTCCTCCTAAACAATTAACATGATGCTATATATATTACAGG
>NW_015317545.1:0-245 GCF_001447785.1 Gekko japonicus
GCCGCAGCTCAGCTCCCAGCATTTACTTTGTATTATTACTCCTAAATAGGAAGCTAATGCCATCTCACCTGCTTTGAATGAATGCGTTAATAGTGATGCTGGGTGTCAAAATCAGGAAACAAACTCTGTAAGTGTGTTTGTTTTTCATTTAACTGTGAGAGGTTTGTGACTATCTTCACCTGACGGCCTGTATAATACTGTTACCACTGGAGAAAGGAACCTGGATCAAATAAATCCCCCCCCCC
>NW_015317546.1:0-245 GCF_001447785.1 Gekko japonicus
TCTCCTTGTGCTCCTTGCATTCACACCAGGATTTCGCCGGCCCCGTGTAAGCTTCTCTTCTCTTCTTGCTTTGAGGAACCTCAATGCCATCCCTTCCCAAAAGCAATCTTGGAAGAATGCAGAGAAACACATTATTCTACGAGCATGAGCGCTGCTTCTTCCAAACCTGAGAGCCAGAGTGGTATAGTGGGTAGAGCACAGAACCAGGTTCTGGGACACCCAGGTTCAAATCCCTCCCCTGCCAC
>NW_015317547.1:0-245 GCF_001447785.1 Gekko japonicus
GAAGAGTGGGATGAAACTCAGAAGTGACGTCTCTCCTTCGCACGGGGACCAAAATGCCGGCACCTGTGGCCCTTCGCCTTGGCCCTCTCCATCTCCTTTCCCCTATTGTGGATTCTTGACTGTAGGATCCTTGAGGGCAGGCACCCTGCTTACTTTTGTGTATAAGCTCTTTAAGGGGCCCTTATACACGCAGCACTGGACCTGCTGGTGGTGCACGTTTGTAAGTCAGGCTGCAGAAGTGAATT
>NW_015317548.1:0-245 GCF_001447785.1 Gekko japonicus
AGAGGAAACACTGGCCACAACCTGAGCCTATTCTATACATTTTGAACACACAGAATTTATTGTATAGCAAATTATATTGCAAAAGATTTAGCAATAGATATTGAAAGAATTCCATTGCTAATATCTATACATGTCATATATCAGACCCTAGCGTGCGTTCTCTCTCTCTCTTTTAGGTTTGAAATTATATGCCATTAGTATGAAGGAAAACCTCAGATGACATATATCAGTTTTTATCTGACACC
>NW_015317549.1:0-245 GCF_001447785.1 Gekko japonicus
ATCAGAGGCAGACAAACTGCTGGAGGAACGTCCTCTTTTCCTCCTAGCTCCGCCAGACAGGCAACAGTATGGCCATCAATGCAGGAGCCATCGGGGACTAGGGACTTCGTGGCCAGCCCACTAGAGCTAGGTAAGCAGGAAAACCAGACAGCTGAAGATGTGTGCTGTGGACACGTGACTATGCAATTCAGCCTACAATAAAAACTGTCAAGTCCAGGACAGTTTTTATTTTTTAAAAATCAAGT
>NW_015317550.1:0-245 GCF_001447785.1 Gekko japonicus
GCGGTCAAGGACAGCCAAGCAGGATCCGGGTGCCACACTGGGCCCTGAGATATCATTTCTGGAAACACCGGTAAGGTCAGAGCTGGTAGCACCGACATCCTCTGGATTGTTGAGAACCACGGACGTCTCGCCCACTGCGGGGCCACTAGAATGACTTCCGCTCTGAGTTCCCTGATTCTGCGCAGAACCCTGGAAATTAAGCTGAATGGTGGAAACGCGTAGAGCAATCCTGTCGGCCATGGTGT
>NW_015317551.1:0-245 GCF_001447785.1 Gekko japonicus
GGTGGGGAGGAGAAGGAGGGAATAATTCCTCTCAGTTTGTCTGGATCAGTGACACTCAGTGCCACATAGGAGCCACATGTTGCTGTTTGACATGGCCATCTGTGGCTCTCCTGAGCATGCTTTCCTAATATGGGGCCCACCCTGTGTTTCAGGAAAGTGCACAGTTCTTATGCCCAGTGGAGCTTGTGGTTGTTAGGTGGTTCCACCTGAAACAGCTGGAGGAATGGATAAGCCAGAGGTGTCGA
>NW_015317552.1:0-245 GCF_001447785.1 Gekko japonicus
GATGTTAACTTCTTGTTGCATAGTAAGTGGAAGTAAATAAAGAGCATGTGGAATATTTGAAAACGGTCCAATGCAGCAGAGTCTGAATTAGAGAATTTAATGGAAAAGGGCTATCAGCAGCTGTTAGCCATAATGGCTAAATGAAGTCTTCATACACCAGTGTGGTATAGAGGTTAAAGTTTTGGGCTAGGATCTGGGAAAACCAGGTTGGAATCCCTCTTCTGCCCTGACCTGGATAGCCCAGG
>NW_015317553.1:0-246 GCF_001447785.1 Gekko japonicus
CCCACTGTTGCCCCCCCCCAAGCACCAGTTATTGTCTCTGCCTCTCTCAACCTTAACTACTTTGCAGGTAGCTAGCTAAAAAAATGGTATCATCCCATCCATGTATGCTACCATGGGCTCAGAGGAAAGGGGAGAGGATATAAATATGGAGGCATGAATGCTGCTGTTGAAGAGCATAGTAAAGGTGCTGATTTGAACATTGCAAGGTGCTTGTATTGGGCAAAAAGATAAAAACAAGAGAGAATA
>NW_015317554.1:0-245 GCF_001447785.1 Gekko japonicus
TACTTCCGAACCTGATTGAATTACATGTATAGGAATGGATCCTCTGTTTGTATGTGTCTGGCATGCATTTTTCAACACAGCTGCCCTGGCTATCAGTTCTCTAGCCTCTCATTTGCTTTAAGTAAGGTCTTAGGCAGTCCCCTGAGTCACTTTTTGAAAGCCAAATGGGAGGAAGTTGCATTTTGTTGTGTCATGAACACAAAGTACACAGAAGAGTGCTACCCTACCTGCTGACTTGTTCTCTT
>NW_015317555.1:0-245 GCF_001447785.1 Gekko japonicus
AGAGAGAGAGAGAGAGAGAGAGTTCTAGATTATGAAGGAGCAGCACAAACATAGTGGATGGATCAGGTTAGAAAGGAGGTCATGTATGTATGAAGTTGCCGTATGCTGAGTCATCCCACTGGTCAATCTAGTTCCTTATTGTCCACACTGGCAGGCAGTAGGCCTGTAGGATTCTGGGCACAGAAAGATCCTGAGATCATTTAACTGGGACTCTAGGAATTAAACATGGGCTATTGTGCATTCAA
>NW_015317556.1:0-245 GCF_001447785.1 Gekko japonicus
TGTCTCTCCTGTAAAACTGGCATTTTTCAGTGTTTCCCTGCTTTCCCTCTTCACTTCCCGACTCCTGGCCCCAACCTTTGTCCCTGGCTCTTGACTCCTTATCCCCTGGTCACAGGGCCTCCTCTTGAACTGCGGTGAGAAGATGTTGGTATTGATTTGGCCGGGAGCGGTGCAGTCCGTTGGCGTGGCGATCAAGTTTCACCTAAAGCAAAACTGGGGCTGAATGTGGAGATAGCCGTTTGGGC
>NW_015317557.1:0-245 GCF_001447785.1 Gekko japonicus
CAGCAACATCCAGCCCAGTTATGGCAGCAAGATGAAGATCTGTGCCATCTTATAGCACTTTCCAGGTCATGTACTTGATGGTTTGAACAGTGCACTCTGCCTGCAGATATGACTGGAGACATCCTGGGCTCAAATGTGTCATGGCAATACCTTCATCACTGAAATGGCGAATGGCACATGGTCACAGATGATCTCTTTTGGTATGCCATGGTGTGGAAATATTACCTTTGGCTTTGCTGTTACAG
>NW_015317558.1:0-245 GCF_001447785.1 Gekko japonicus
AAAAAAGGAAAGGACAAGACAGACCCGAAATCATACAGACCAATTTCTCTGTTGAATACTGAGTACAAGATATTTACATCAGTAATAGCATCATGAATGAAAATCATTATAGCCAGTTACATACACAAGGATCAATCGGGATTTGTACCAACTTGAGACATATCTGATAATATACGCAAAACATTAAACATAATACACTACGGCAAACAGAACAAGGAGGTCAATTCAATTTTAATGTCAATTGA
>NW_015317559.1:0-245 GCF_001447785.1 Gekko japonicus
TAGGTTCTGCTCCATTCTGCAGCCCATCATGGTTCCTGCATTTTCATCATACATTTCGGTTGTAGTGCTCCAGCGCAAGGAATACTGATTGAAAAGTCTTTGGAAGCTGCAGAAGGGACAATTTCTCACCTGCACTTCCCTCTATGCTCCTGGGCCCACAACAGGCACCCATCTATCCAAAAGTACTTCTGCATACCGGGTTAGCACCTATTTCAAGTCAATCTAATCATAAGTCAATCTAATCA
>NW_015317560.1:0-245 GCF_001447785.1 Gekko japonicus
ATCCAAGATCTGACAAGACTGGGCTAGCCAAGTCACAGCAGAGGTCCCTATACAATGTATTTTACATTTTCCCTCTCCAGATAAGAGCTGGTGCACGTATGTGTGTGGTGCTTGAACTCCAAGCAGAGAATACCATTAAGAATACCGTTCAAAACGTTTCACTGTGAAACCACAGTGCTCAAGAGCGATGCCTCATTGCGGTGGGGTTTCTAGCTCGTCCTCTAGAGAGCCAGTTTGGTGTAGTG
>NW_015317561.1:0-245 GCF_001447785.1 Gekko japonicus
GGCGGAGACCGATGGTCGCTTAATCTCGGAGCTCCCGCGATCCTCCTCCCTTCGCCTTATCGCGCAGCCAGCAAATCGAATTAAAACTACAAAAGTGGAATGGGGAAGTCTTACAAAACGAAAAAAGAAGCGAACGGAGCTCGCACAAGGTCGGTTTCAACGTTTTTTCCCCCCAAACAATCCCCTCCTGAGACGGAGCCCTGCAGCCCCGGATCTCCTAAAATGGCGGACGGGCGGGAAGAACC
>NW_015317562.1:0-245 GCF_001447785.1 Gekko japonicus
CCATGGCCCTAGTTCCTTCATGGATTTAGCTTAAGAGTTTGCTTTTCCTCCACAAGATTTCATTCCTTTTTTCCCTCTCTCTCTCTGCCAGGGAAAGCAAAAATGATTCAGAGGCACCCAATGAAAGTGTTGGTCGGTAGATTCAAGACAGATTGGAGAAAGTACTTCCTCACACAGCATGTAATTAACATGTGGAAAGTTTCAGAGGGTAGCCCAGTCTGCAGTAGAAGAACTAGATTCGAGTC
>NW_015317563.1:0-245 GCF_001447785.1 Gekko japonicus
CTGTCCCTGAGTTCAGGGGTCTTCCCAGGAACATTGAAGGAGGCAGTGATGAGGCCGCTGCTGAAAAAACCATCACTAGATCCTGTTGATCTGGCTAACTACTGCCCAGTTTTGAGCATACTGTTCCTGGGCAAGGTGGTTGAATGGGTGGTGGCAGAACTGCTGCAGGTCTTCCTGGAGAACACATCAGCCTTGGACCTGTTCCGGTCCCGCTTCTGACCTGGCCATGGGATGGAGATGGTGCT
>NW_015317564.1:0-245 GCF_001447785.1 Gekko japonicus
TGAGATCTTTTTCCTGCAAATGGGATCCTTTGGTTACTCTAAGCAGCTCTTCTGCATAGTACCACTTTGTCCAGCATCCTCCTTTTGTCTCCTTCAACTCGTAAACTACCTACTCTTCTGCTACTAACTCATAACTGCTGCTCCTAACTGCTGTTTTCCAATTGTCTCTCCAGAACATTTCAACAGCACTCATTGGTTGCTCTTAGATAGAAGTGGAACCTACCCTGTCTGTCACAGTAGTTTAT
>NW_015317565.1:0-245 GCF_001447785.1 Gekko japonicus
TCCTCCTTTTATGGAATATTGTTTTAAACTGGCATCTCTTTATAACATCTCCCCATCCCACTCCATTTCTCTTTGTTGTAGCTTTGAATATAAATGGATCTGCCTACAGCTTGAACTTTTCAGGCATCTGATGAAGTGAGCTCTGACACGTGAACGCTGATACTGATACCTACTGTACTCCCAGTTTACCTTGCTGCTAGATAATCAGCAACATGGCGGCAAAGGTGTGGGCTTAGCGTCAAGCT
>NW_015317566.1:0-245 GCF_001447785.1 Gekko japonicus
CTCCTAAGTTGTTTCATCACTCTCAGCTCTGGGGTATACCATGGAGCTATATGAGCTCTACAACAGAGAAGGCATTTAGAAGTGATCATGTCAATCGCCCGGGTGATTTCCGTATTCCACAGAGCAACTGGGACTTTGACAGGAGTGCCAGCCACATCAGCCGGAAATACCCCAGAACCCTCTGGAAACCATCCAGATCCATTAGCTTCTGGGGGCGGACCAACTTAATGGATCCCACACCCTTC
>NW_015317567.1:0-245 GCF_001447785.1 Gekko japonicus
GAATTAGCCCAATTTGAATGTGAATAAACACCATTTGAATTAATTTGCATTCCTGTTCCGTCGTTCCCCACGGGCTGCTCATTCTCACTCAGGCATTCAGGCGAGCAATCAAACATTGTGATCTGATTTGCATGTTTGGAAGTGTCTCTCCTCTTCTTTCACCTGTAACTGTCAAGGTGAGCGGCGTGGAGCGGGCGAGAGGCTGGGCGAGGCTGCAAAGGGGGACCCTCGAATGTGTGGAATGG
>NW_015317568.1:0-245 GCF_001447785.1 Gekko japonicus
TCCCAGATGGCCACAGGGATCAGTGTTTGTATGTGAGGGTACAGGCAATCCTCTGCTGGGGCCTTCTGGCAGCCGGCACTGCCACCGTATTCGCACTCCCCCAACACAGTGGCTGTGCTTTGGCTCATTGGGGGGCATCCTTCAGCAGTTTCATCCACACACTAGGGGCCCAGTACTGCCACCGAGTACTCAGTTCAGTAGCTGTGCCTCCCTCCCGGAATGTGGCTCAAAAATGATGGTCACAG
>NW_015317569.1:0-245 GCF_001447785.1 Gekko japonicus
CACAGAACAGCCTGCAGGCGTGCCTACTCTTGGAGGTGGGATTTTGAGTGTGTTAAGTACAGTCAAGTCACTTCAAACCTATGGCGACCCTCTGAATTAATGACCTCCGGAATGTCCTCTCACTAACGGCCTCGTTCAGGTCTTGCAAACTTGCAGGCCGTGGCTTCCTTTGTTGAGTCAATCCATGTCACATTGAGTCTTCCTGATTTCCAGCCCCCTTCAACTTTTCTTAGCATGATTGTCTT
>NW_015317570.1:0-245 GCF_001447785.1 Gekko japonicus
CAGCGTGGTGTGGCGGGACGATTCGAGGCAGCGCACAATGATGCAAGGCGATGTGAGGCGTTGCGAGGCGAGCGGTGCGTTTGCGGGGCGGGGCGAGGCGGGGCTTGGCTGAGTCTGTCGGAGCGAGGCGCCGGCGATTGAGTGGTGATTGGTCGGCTCGGTGCGACTTGGTCTCCTCCGGGTCGTTGTTCAGGAAGGGTGAAATTCCATCCTCGGCGCCAGTGAAAAGTACTCGGAAACGTGGA
>NW_015317571.1:0-245 GCF_001447785.1 Gekko japonicus
CAGACTGAGCAGGGCCTCCCTCAGGATACAGCCGTCCGAGAGCCGTGTCCTAATTGCCCGTGTGCACCTTCCCTTGCAGTTGAGCACCACTTGGCCACCAACATCCAGCGCAACCGCCTAGTCCAGTACGACCTGCAGGTGGCGAAGCAGCTGCAGGAGGAAGAGAACCGCAAGGCGCGCAGCCGCACCCAGGAACGCCACAAAAACATGTGAGTGGGGGACCAGTGCTCCCTCTGAGCTGTGGA
>NW_015317572.1:0-245 GCF_001447785.1 Gekko japonicus
GTGTTGATTTTAGCTATAGATATATTTCCTGTGATTGAGAATAATCACAGCGGTATCTTGCCTCCAAGCTAGCCTTCTCCGTCTTTGATGGGCACAGGAGAGTCTGACTGTTGAGAGAAGCTTTGCTGACAAAATCATGAGACCGAGTATTTTACTTACTTGGTGGCCACATATCATTTACCAAGTAGTTTCTATGCAGAGCTCTATTGTGTATGAGTACCAGTCAGGGGACCTCCTTATTGGTG
>NW_015317573.1:0-245 GCF_001447785.1 Gekko japonicus
AGTAGCTCAGAATTATGAAATTGTGATAGATCACACCCTGCATTTGCTTGTAGGGATATAGTGGGAGGATCAGCCACTAGACAGTCTCTAAGCAGTAATGCAGGTACAGAGGACTAGATGTACACCCGTTCCCATCAGTTCCCAGACAACCAACCTCACACCACTGTTGTGAGGATAAAACGAAGGAGAAGACTTTGTGTGCCAATTCGGGAGAAAGGCAGAGTATTTTATTTGTTTATTTATTT
>NW_015317574.1:0-245 GCF_001447785.1 Gekko japonicus
TACAGACAGACTAACATGGCTACTTGTCTTATTCTTTATCCCAGAAATCTGTCCAGCAGCACTGTAGACAAGGCCTTGGAAGCCCAAGCTTGTAGCCCTTCTGACCTTGGCCCTTCCCTCAGGAGAAGGGTCATCTACAGCATCACACTTAGATGTTCTGAGCACGGGTTGAGGCCAGGGGCAGACCGCCTGCCCCACTAACCACCTCCTAGCTCAGGGAGAGAGTGGGACATCATCCCTGCGAG
>NW_015317575.1:0-245 GCF_001447785.1 Gekko japonicus
GGATCAGATGGACCACTGGCTTCCTCTAGCAGGGCTCTTCTTACGTTCTCCCCGTCTTCCCTCCTGAATATTACGGTTATTTCTCTGGGAAGACGTGTGATGCATAAGTGCTGGTGTTTGCTCTAAGAAAGGCTTCCCACACCATCTCTCTCTGGCATGTGCCTTCTTCACCTCCCTGGAGGGAGCCAAGGTAAAGTTCAGGAGAAACCCTTTGCTTGATGTGCACACACACACACACACACACA
>NW_015317576.1:0-245 GCF_001447785.1 Gekko japonicus
AAAAAACCTCCAGGATCCCTGGGCCAGTCATTGAACAGCGGTTATTTGCATGCCTTGCTTCAGGAACCTATCCTGAGCGTGAGTCTGGGAGGGCCCATTACACTGTGCACCCCACTGACCGAAGATGGCACCGTTCTCCAACTTAAGTTGCTTTTCCATTGGAGGATGGCCGATTTAGGCTCCTTAGTCTGGAGGATGGTGGATCCACCCACATATACATGAAGGACTGAGCAGATTATATGGCT
>NW_015317577.1:0-245 GCF_001447785.1 Gekko japonicus
GTAATGATAGACACAACAAAGACCCTACCATGAAACTAAGTTTCAAGACTGGTGTTTTTTTTGCAGTGTGCCCCTGCCCCCGGTGTATGTATGTGATAACACAGAGTGGGAAAACAATACCAATTATTTGAAGGAACAGAAAGCAGTAGAACATGCTTCAATTCCAGAATCAATTTTAGAAATTCTTGTACTTCGGCATTCTGTCACATTTCCACCTCATCGGCCAAAATTGTTGAGTCCAAGAG
>NW_015317578.1:0-245 GCF_001447785.1 Gekko japonicus
TAGAATATTCAGGAACTGTGACAGTAGATTGCTGGGAAAGAAAACAATAGGCTGCTGCGAAGAGGTTTGTATAATGCGACAGCCAGGAAGCACAGTGTTGACAGATAGTTTGGGAAATTCCTCAATGATGCCGTGGGGCCTTGACGACAGCTGACATCAGCCAAGTCAAGGTTTCCCCCCATTCTTTCTTCAGCACTCTCATATTTTGTTCAGACATAGACCCTCACACATGAGGATCCCAGAAA
>NW_015317579.1:0-245 GCF_001447785.1 Gekko japonicus
GGAGACCTTTACCTTTACCTTTATATATATACACAGTGTGCACATTTGGGGTGATTTTTTTACAGATGAATAAATCTGTTCTATACTGCTCTTTTTTCCCTTATTTGAGCATAAGGGGGGCAATAAACTTGCAATTAACAGACAGCACAAGGGATGGAGCATACAGACTCCAGTATGGGATTGACTGGAAGAGGGGAGATTGAAGAAGGAGGAAAGGATTAGATTTATACCCCACCCTTCACCAC
>NW_015317580.1:0-245 GCF_001447785.1 Gekko japonicus
TCCAGGGTCTCAGGCAGAGGTATTTCATACCATCTATCCTGTGAGACAGGTCAGTCTGAGAAAGGGTGACTGGCCTGATTTCACCTAGCAAACTTCCACGGCAGAATGGGATTTGATTCATTCTCTGACGCTCTAACCACTGCAGTACACTATACTGGCAGTCAATCATGTGAGATTAAAAACTACCACGAGAGGCAATTTGAAGTAGAAAATGAAGCATCCCCACCTTTGTCCATGGCTTTCTC
>NW_015317581.1:0-245 GCF_001447785.1 Gekko japonicus
TTCTAATGATTTGGTGGTGGGGATTATAGATGTAGCCCCTTGGCATCCACTAGATAGGGATTTTGCCTTTTTGAGCCATTTGTGTTTCATGGCCAGTTCCAGAGCAGCCAGGAATGAGCCTCTAAAAATCATCTTAATAAAACAACAACAAATGGCATCGGTTTCAAACATTTAAGAGACATTGACAAGTTTCAATGCAATAGACTTGCTGAGAGTATTCAATTTCCATTTGACCCATGTGACCA
>NW_015317582.1:0-245 GCF_001447785.1 Gekko japonicus
ACCACTACACCAAACTGGCTGGGGAAGGCATGGAAAGGAGGGGCCCAGCTGCCGAAGGTCAGAGGAGGCTATAGGGAAGGAGATGGAGAGGCAAAGGATACCAGGAGAATGGGGCAACTGAGAAGCAAGGAACCAAGACAGCAGCCAGGCCCGAGTGGGGAGCTAGGTCTGAATGTCACTTTCACGTAGCCTCCCCGAGTTAAGTACAGGTTGCAGGGACATAGCAGTGAATGAATGAATGAATG
>NW_015317583.1:0-245 GCF_001447785.1 Gekko japonicus
GTGCTTTGTTCAGTGGCGGTATCGCCATGGAAACAGGCTCACGGCCGAATTCTAGTTTGTCTTCGGTTGGCTTCGTTGTGAGGTTTCTCAGTCTGCAGCCTCAGCCACTGAACGGTCCTCTGCCCATGAGTTAACCTGGTAGTTGAGGGGGACTTCGTTTGGCCCGTCAAGGATATCTAGTAGGAACGATTGGGCCAGGTTCTGGAGCTCTTCCCATTTCCAGAGGATGCCCAGGGCTCAAATCA
>NW_015317584.1:0-245 GCF_001447785.1 Gekko japonicus
ACTGACTCAGCTTAGAGGGAACACAGCAACCATTTCAACTTCCATAGCAACAAAATCAATACAGGTCATGAAGAATACATGACACCTTCATGTGAGAAAAAGCAGTAGGCTTAGCAGTTCAACATGCGAAAGGTTACATACAATGACAACAGTACAGACTGGTGTTATGCCGTCGAGGTCTTCCAGGCTCCTCGTAAAACTCTATATATCGTTACGTATAATTAACTGTTTCGTAAAAACGTTGT
>NW_015317585.1:0-245 GCF_001447785.1 Gekko japonicus
CCTGGCGAGTACCACGTGAGAGTTGAAACAAAGGTGATGAGGAACCATTTATGCCGAGATATGCCGTTGGATACTTGTAAAGATTAGTTATTACGTTCAGAAATTTGGGACCAAACCCCATGTCCGTTAAGACTTTTCGTAGATAGGCTGGTTCAACCGTATCGAAAGCCTTTTCGATATCTAAGGAGAGTAGAAGTGAAGAGTGGATATTGGTAAAGCGGCAGTGATGTATCAAGTCAATAGTT
>NW_015317586.1:0-245 GCF_001447785.1 Gekko japonicus
CCCATCCTTTTGTGTCCTCATATGTTGGACAGCAGTAATGTACTCTGTGCTGGGCTACCCTTGAAGACTAACCAGAAACTGTAGCTGGGTTTAAAATGCAGAAGCCTGATTACTGTTTAGGGGCTAGCTGATGGAAACACATCTCACCTGTCTTAACACAACACTGGCTGCCAGTTTGTTTCTGAGACCAGTGCAAGGTGCTGGTTGTGATCTTTAAACCTGTCCGGACCATAGGACCACAGCAC
>NW_015317587.1:0-245 GCF_001447785.1 Gekko japonicus
TTTTTGGAAGAATGAACAGAACAAATTATGGATATTCTTTGCTACCTTGGTGTTAATTTGAATTACAGTCACTCTTTTTTCAGGGAAGAAGTGCACAAGCATTCAAGCATAATGTAGCTTAAGTATTTAAATTAAAAATACATAACTAAAATGTAAGTTAGCTTATTTTAAATTGGACCAGCTGTTTGATCCCTGCCTCCCTCCCAATTTTTATCTTCATCTTTTGCCTTTTTGCAAAAAAAAAA
>NW_015317588.1:0-245 GCF_001447785.1 Gekko japonicus
TGAGGTAATAGGTGATGTGAAATTCCTCCACCTGGGACTCTGGAGAGCCACGGTCCGTCTGTGTAGACAGTACTGATGTTGATGGACTGACGGTCTTGTTCAGTATAAGGCAGCTCCTCATACAGAATGTAAACATTCCCCGGGGGCCAAGGTATGCCCCTTCCAGTTACCATAAAATCATACCGGCAAGGGTCTTAACACCCGTGATAAAAAGCGAAACCATCCTGCCGTTCAGCTGGGAATTG
>NW_015317589.1:0-245 GCF_001447785.1 Gekko japonicus
CTCTGCAACTGTAATCACAAACTGTAGTGCAGACTGGAATTAGGGATGGGCACGAACTGGCACACAAAGTAAACTTCATGCCGAACTTGGGCCAGTTGGTGGGTCATCACATGATCTTTGTGGAAGATCATGCTTCCCAAATATCCCTCAGACTTCAGGGATGGTCGGGAAAAGTGAAATGTTTCCCAGAATACCCAGCATTGATTGAGCAAACTCCCAGGCAGTGGTGGGGGTGGAATTCTCTC
>NW_015317590.1:0-245 GCF_001447785.1 Gekko japonicus
TCACAAGCCACAGCTCTGCATAACCCTGATTTTTCACAACCATTCTTAGTACAAACTGATGCCTCTGACAGTGGTCTAGGAGCTGTATTGGCCCAGATGAAGGGGGAAGAGGAGTATCCCATCTTGTTTCTGAGCAGAAAACTTAGTCCGGCCGAACAAAAATATTCCACCATTGAGAAGGAGGCCCTGGCTATAAAGTGGGCCGTTGACTCTCTGCGGTATTACTTATCCAACGTAGAGTTTAC
>NW_015317591.1:0-245 GCF_001447785.1 Gekko japonicus
CAACCCATAATCAGAAGAAATCAAATGCTACATCAGCCCTGGAAGAAAAAGAAACTGAGAAAGAAAAGCAAAAGTCAAGGACGTTCCCAAAGCAGCCGTTATGAACGTGTGGAGGAACTGGACTCTTGTGGAATCTCAGAAATAACAGGTGCAACATTACATTAAAAAAACCCAAAACCCCCCCAATCCCTGAAAGCAGAGTTCTCTTCGATTGTCCTGCACTGCCATCTTGTGGCAACAACCTG
>NW_015317592.1:0-245 GCF_001447785.1 Gekko japonicus
ATTATTTATTTTCACAGAAAAGCAAGTTATGCAAGTTGCATACAGGAAATGCAAGTCCTTGGGAAAATCAAGGACTTTCATGACCAGAGAGGGAATATAGCAATGATACTGTACAGGGCAGATAGTAAATAATTTGGGATCATGTTTGGGGACAGAGTGATTTGATGACTAGTGAACCGTCCCCTCTGCCTTGACTGGCTCACTTGAATCATCTGAAGGCATCTATTTTGCAGACAAATAGCACT
>NW_015317593.1:0-245 GCF_001447785.1 Gekko japonicus
GAGAGATTTCGTAGATATAGAATAGAAACACCCCATCAAAACAGTAGTAACCAAACCCCACAGTAATAATGACAGTTATTTTCACATGTTTTGCCAAAAGCACCATAGGTTTTCTGGCTGGATTATATATGAAAGTTGGGACAGATGTGTTTGGGAAGAGCACACTTCCTCTCCCTGCGGAGTTTCAGATTTTCAGTCAAAACCCTTTATATTAGTAACACATCTTCGAAAAGAAAAGTCATAGA
>NW_015317594.1:0-245 GCF_001447785.1 Gekko japonicus
CTTCTCTTCTTCTCTTCTATGATTCTGTGATCATGAGGATTCCAGCAGCAAAGACACTTAAAAAGTATATATTGACATCAATGAGGTCCCCCTCGCAAGTCAGTGTGTTGTTATTTGTGCAGAATGGCATATTTTGAGCTTTTAAAAAACCCCTGCAAATTCGTGGCTTAGACTGACTTGGAAATTCAACCCTCTTGACTGCTACTTATTCTGGACCATCCCCTTTGGCTTCTGGCACTTATGAG
>NW_015317595.1:0-245 GCF_001447785.1 Gekko japonicus
CTTTATATTCCCATTCATACTACAACATACATAACTTGATCACTTCTTCAGTGACTGCTAACAAAGATGATTAAAGGGAACCACCACATCCAGAGTCAGTAAAACACTGAAGGTTTAACCTTTAAGAGACAACATTAGGGGAAGGCCTTGAACTCTGTGCCCTCTTTTGTCTGCCCCCCAGGGCATGTGGGTGATCACTGTGAAACAACAGCATGCAAAAGAAGAAAAAGAAGAAGAGGAGGAGG
>NW_015317596.1:0-245 GCF_001447785.1 Gekko japonicus
CTCGACTGTGTGACTAAACAACAACAACAGCAGCAATGCTGCCCGCCTCCTACTCTGAGTTAATCTTCTTGTTTTTCTTTGGCAGTAGGAGGTGGAGAGCATTGGCTTCATGTATAAAAAAGCGACTTGATGAAGCATTGGGGGAAACGGAATACTTACCTAGGAAATCCGTCGTTGTTTGTTGTTTGGAAGTCGTTTGAAAGCAGCAGCAGCAGGACTGCATGACATGAAATAAAGGAACAAAA
>NW_015317597.1:0-245 GCF_001447785.1 Gekko japonicus
TTTAGGTCAGGTGGTATTATCACGCCAAGGCATCTCCAATTATTTGATGTCCACTGAAATGGATAAGTAGAACGAAGCCTGCCTTTTGTGTCCTCGTTGATATTAATTGGTATGATTTTAGATTTTTGTAGGTTCACTTTCAGGCCAGTGACCAGATATAGCTTCTTAAACAGGTGTTGTAAATGAAATAATGACTTTTCTGGGTTGGAGAGAAAGATGATCATATCATCAGCATATAGACTCAC
>NW_015317598.1:0-245 GCF_001447785.1 Gekko japonicus
GGCGGAGCCCCCCAAAGCCCCATCTTAGCAAAGGGCCTGCTTTGTCCACATGGCTCTCTGCTTCATCACCAGCTCCTTGCAGCGAAGTGCGGAGAAAAGCCCAGTGTGCCCAGGCTCCTTTAGCTGGCCCCATGAAGCGAAGGGGGCACCCTCTGCTCCCGTACAAGCGGGTTTAGGCTCGCTCCTCTTTCTAGAGCTGCCGTGGGAAGGAGGCTGAGCTCCAGAGGCCATCCAACCGGGCTGGG
>NW_015317599.1:0-245 GCF_001447785.1 Gekko japonicus
TAGAAATGTCCTGCCATATCGGGAGACCTGACAACCTTAGATAGGATGCAATGTTGTGAATGGCTTCTGTTTGGAATGTGTGCGCGCAAAGTGCCATCAAGTCGCAACCCCGGCAAGGGGCTTTCAGGGCAAGAGAGGAGTCTATTTGGAACAAGCCCCCACTAAATATGGTAGGGCTTATTTCTGAGTAAACATGCATCAGCCAAGGATGTAAAATGGACCCATGTACCTGCAGGACCACCTCT
>NW_015317600.1:0-245 GCF_001447785.1 Gekko japonicus
AAGCTGACGTTTGTACAGATGTGGAGATGTGGGCTGTTTAAATTTCGAAACACGGGGCTTTTCTGCATTCTCAGTTTCCTCGATCGTGCGTTCCTGTTGCTGTGGGTTTCCTTGTTTTGTTTGTCTGTTCCGCACAGGTTCCCTCCCTCTAGTGGTTGGGTTTAGGTTACATCACTTTGCGTCCGACACAGAAGCTTGCAGTTTCAATCTGCAGGGTGATATGTGGGACCAAAAGCAAGGTGATA
>NW_015317601.1:0-245 GCF_001447785.1 Gekko japonicus
AACCACGACTTCAAAATTTTCTCCACAATATTAGCTACAAGACTACAGAAAATCATTACCTGTTATATCCACAAAGACCAGGCTGGATTTATACCGGGCAGAAACATAACTGACAATATCAGAAAAACACTAAATGTAATAAATTTTTGTAAAACTAATAATATAACATCTAGTATACTGTCAATTGATGCCGAGAAGGCTTTTGACATGGTGGAGCCCCAATATCTATTTGCACTGCTTACAAA
>NW_015317602.1:0-245 GCF_001447785.1 Gekko japonicus
TGGACTCAAATTTAGCTGCTGTTCTCCATCCCGAAGGAGCGGGCTCATCTCCTCCAGCACGTGAGCCTTCTCGACCAGCTGCGTCTCTTTCTCGCTTGGATCCAGCTGTAGTTTGCTCTGTCGTCCGAGCAGGCATCAGATCATAAGTTTCGATCCGAACCGGCCACATCTGGTGGCTTCGATGACGTCATCTCGAGCGTGGGATCGGCGGCGTCCCGATGACACCCGATTCCGAAGGTCTGGAT
>NW_015317603.1:0-245 GCF_001447785.1 Gekko japonicus
GATCTGATTGGCTGTACAGATTAAAATGAAGTTGTTTCAACAACAGCTGCCCCCACAGTTTGGGTTTTATTCTCTCTCACCCCTCTTTCCCAATATATAAATTACCCATCTTCTTGCTTGCACATGAGCTTCCTGTGTGTGTCTTTTGTGTCTGGCTCAACTTCCCGTGGCAGTCATTTTTGTGCTTGCGCTCACCAGGGGTTTGTTTTTTGTTTAGAAAAAGAGGTGCTGGATCTCTCAAGAGG
>NW_015317604.1:0-245 GCF_001447785.1 Gekko japonicus
TCCCACACTGCTGCTCTGCTCTCTCTCTCATCCCTTGCTGGCCAGCAAGGCAAGCCCCGACCACCTTCATCCCTCCAATTCCCAAACCGGCAAAGCAAGTGCTACACTGCCCAACCCCTCTCTCGGCTTCGGAGCCCAAGATTTTGCCTCCATTCCTCCCCCCCCCTTTCCTATTTATCTGCAGGTCTCAGCTCTGCCTCCCACCTTTGAATAATCAAATTATTTAAATTAGCCAGTGCCAAGTG
>NW_015317605.1:0-245 GCF_001447785.1 Gekko japonicus
CCTTCTTAAATTGTGGTGCCCGAAACTGATCACAATACGCTAGGTGAGGTCTAACCGGAGCAGAGGAAAGCGAAGGGGTTGTCATTTCTTCCGAGGGTCTCTAGAAATTAAATGCATCTCAGGCACGTACACATTCGTGAAGAACCTAACTACGCTTCACGTTTTCCCTGGGTCCTCCTTGGGTCCGCACAGTCAAATATGTCTTGCAAATGCCAGCCTGGGAAGGAACCTAATCCCAGCACACA
>NW_015317606.1:0-245 GCF_001447785.1 Gekko japonicus
TCCCCATAGTGGAGAAAAGTGGGATATAACTCATGGAAAGAAAAGAAAGAAGCAGAAAAATGTAGGAATATGGGAGCTGCCCAGAAGAAAGGCAAAAGAAATAGTGTGGGGAGAGGATACAGGAGAAAGTAAAGTGTTTCCCACAAGTCCTTGCAGCTTCACCACTGCGTAACTGAGCCAGAATCAGGGAAGGGAAAGTGGAAATAGCGGGGGAGAGGAAAATGAGATGTCCCCTTTGTGGGTCC
>NW_015317607.1:0-245 GCF_001447785.1 Gekko japonicus
CAGATTGCCAAGGCTAAATAGAGATTCCAGAACACTAAAGGCAATTAAAGCCCTCGTTGTCATATCCAAAATTACCTATGAAGTCTGTCAGGAGGAAAAAAACACATCTTATTTGTGCTAATCGAGACAGCCAAACTCATAACATTATAGCTGGACAGTACCAGCTGGGTCAAATCAGTGGGGACGTTGGACTGAACTGACCCAGCAAGTGAGATGAGCTTGCCAACAGGAGTAGTCCACTGGGT
>NW_015317608.1:0-245 GCF_001447785.1 Gekko japonicus
AAATTGGCAGCAATCTGATGGCCAAAAAAAAAAAGTTTTCCCCAGTGGTTTCTGGCTGTCATTTTTTCTGTTTTCTGTCCAATCTGGAAGCAATCTGCAGAGCCTGTGCTGTTCTTTGAGAGATCCCACTCTGCCAAATTCCACACAGTTAAGATAAACTGCTCCAGGTTTATAGGCAATTACAGGAAGAACACATTTCCAGTAGTAACACCTTTGGCCACCATTCACTTGGGAGGCATTTGGCA
>NW_015317609.1:0-245 GCF_001447785.1 Gekko japonicus
CAAGTAATATGACAAGTTCGCACCAATCTGATCGTCCTGGATGTCTTGTTAAAATGTTCTTGAGGTATGGTTCATGATCCACAGCAGATCTTGGGCATCAAAAATCCACATGGGCCAGGCCCTCAAAAGATCTCTCGTCACAAGAACAGACTCACTCATCATATGGGATATAGTTGTAACAGCCTCTTAAGATTGCTAGTGGTAAGATATCTAATTGTGCTTTAGTAAAGGCCTTCCTATGCTCA
>NW_015317610.1:0-245 GCF_001447785.1 Gekko japonicus
TCTCTGCCTGGTAAACCATCGCGTCCGGGAGTGCCACATGCCAGCACTGTACATGTGTCAGCTTCAGGTCTGATTACTTCAGAGGCTGCTGCACACCCGAGAGACGTTCCCGCCACCAGGGCCATGAGAAATTGGAGCAGATACATCGCTGAGACCTTAGAGACAATCAAGGAAGTATTGAATGAGCATTGTTCACGGTTGCTCAGTCACTACTCTGCGGGCCCCACTGATGGACCTCCTGATGG
>NW_015317611.1:0-246 GCF_001447785.1 Gekko japonicus
GCGTCTTACTGCCTGCGCCACCGCTCCCTGACCAATTATAGAACAGGAACCCTAATTTTATCCCATGCTTTTTCAATGAGGGTTGTTTAACAAAGTGGGGGAGGGGACATTAGGAAGTCCTGATTATTAGCAACAAAGCAAGTGGCTGCTACTGGAATCTCAGCGATTTTGGAAAGCTTACTGTACATAGTTAACACTGGACATTATTTATTTACCTGTAACAACCTAGCAGTTCGAAAGCAAGAA
>NW_015317612.1:0-245 GCF_001447785.1 Gekko japonicus
AACTCTTGCTTGGGAAATTCCTGGAGATTGAAGGTGGGAGCGGGAAAGGCAGAGTTTGGGGACAGGAGAGCTCAACAAGGATGTGCTTCCATAGCGTCTGCCACCATCACCCCAAGCTACCATTTCCTCGGGGAGAACAGGTTCCTGTAGTTTGGAGATCATTGACAGTTCCAGAAGAACTCTAGACCCCACCTGGAGGGTTGCAACTAGTGGTTTTGGGGTTGCCAACTGTTGGTTTGGAAATT
>NW_015317613.1:0-245 GCF_001447785.1 Gekko japonicus
GACAACTCCCTCCCATCAACCCTGCCAGGAGCCCCGCCCAGGGTGAGCTCACTCCGAGCTGGCAGCCCTCTCCCAGGGGTCGGCACATGAGAACTGGAGGTGCACCGACAGAGAACCATCCCAGCCCCAAGACCCTTCTCTGCCTGCTGCCTGGGGGAAGGCTCCCTTCTCTAGCCCCTGAGTGAATGCTCCCTGACCCCATGCTTCCCCTCCAGCCTCCCTTCACACTCTCCCCCCTCTGCTCC
>NW_015317614.1:0-245 GCF_001447785.1 Gekko japonicus
CTGCTTTGGTTTATCCACTGATTTCTGCAAGCATTTTTGTACTTTAGTTTTATCTTCTGTTTTTTGTCTACCTCCCCCCCTTCCCAGATCTTCTGAGACTACCTTTACCTGATCTTTTTCTGGATGCCAATTTTTTAGTCACCTTTTTCCTCGTGTAACATTTCTGCTGGTTTTCTTTGTCCCATCAACTTCCAGCCTACTTTTCACTATTTGGACTGTTATTGTTGTCAAATCATTCCCCCTCC
>NW_015317615.1:0-245 GCF_001447785.1 Gekko japonicus
TTTCCGAGATCTGATGAGGGAAGTTAGAAGACAAAAGATGGAACAGAGCCTTAGAGGCTAAAGAGATTACTGCGGCGGAAGCTTTTGTAAGTGTCTCCACGGGTGAGGTACACCTGGGGATAGGCCGCGTGTTAAATAGTGGGTTCCATGGATGAGCGGGCTCGAGTCTAGTGATCAGCTCTGGTGATTTCAGCAAGACGAGAACCCAGAGCCTCAGCTGTTAAATAGCATGCAATTGCCACACC
>NW_015317616.1:0-245 GCF_001447785.1 Gekko japonicus
AAGTGGCTGAAACATGTCCTTAGGCTGGCAAGCCCATTGAGCAAACTTATAAAGAAATCCTTGCAGATCAAGACACAAAGTTCTCTTTAATGCTGCTTTCTAAAGTCACCTATAACCATCGTAGATTTCAGTACAAGCCGTGTCACAGAAGAGGGGGGGAAAGCTGTTGATTAACACGCAACTTTCATGCGCGTTGCCTTCATTTACTTGGAAAGAACTAGTTTAAACGTATTTTCCCCACTTAA
>NW_015317617.1:0-245 GCF_001447785.1 Gekko japonicus
ATGTCTCCTCGGCTGACATAGAGCCATCAAAGTGGTCAGACCATGCTTGGCCCAACTGTATATTGACAAGCTTTGATGTAAGCAAAAAACATAGACAATGGATGCTAAACACATCTTTATTGGCAAATCAGTTATTTAGGGAAGGTGTCGAGACAGAAATAAAAAATTATTTTAACTCAAATAAGACAGAATCTATATCTCCAATTATGCTGTGGGATGCGCTAAAACCAGTGGTTCGAGGCTCC
>NW_015317618.1:0-245 GCF_001447785.1 Gekko japonicus
CTGGCAACAGTGGTGACCTGGGCTTCCATAGAAATTAAACAATTTTATAATTAAAGCCCAAACACTGGTAGTTGTGAGTCCTTTATTAGGAAGAGGCACAAATGAGGTCTCACAGTAAATATAGACAGGAACAACTTGTTTATACTTTAGAGCTACATATATGACACTTTAAAAAGAAGCTGAAGTCTGTAAGGTGTACGGAAGAGGTAGGGATGCTAGAAAACAGTGTTGCACTTACCTGTAAC
>NW_015317619.1:0-245 GCF_001447785.1 Gekko japonicus
AGTTTGGTCATGTTACCAAAGAGAAGGGGAGCCGTTAAATTCAGACAGTGAGCAGAGTAACACATGGTTTGAATTTCTGAAAGAACCGAAAACCACTAGTGACTGTGACCCCATCCGTGGTTGAAGTTGGTGGGTGTTGCCCTATACCTGCACCTCTGTGGGAGAACCCTATTTGACTGCTGTGGACAATTATGGCTCACAGAGATATGACACCATGTTTATCGTGAAATAAATAGGAGCTCTCT
>NW_015317620.1:0-245 GCF_001447785.1 Gekko japonicus
ATGCGAGGAGGGCAGGATACAAATCTAATCATATAAAATAAAATAAATTTCTTTATTTCACTGATACATTTCTCTTTGGGGTTTGCACATGACACTACACCCAAGCCTAGTCTTGTATGTTCCCAAACTGTGAATTTTTTACTCATAGGTGATGGCAAATGACAACTTTACCATAAAGCCTGGCCACATGCCAAGGGGATCAGGTAGTGTTGCAAATCTGCTGAAAGAGCTGATGCTTCCAGAGC
>NW_015317621.1:0-245 GCF_001447785.1 Gekko japonicus
CCTGATGTGCTGAGCAACAGGGACTCAGCTAGTATTGACAAATTAAGACTTGTGTGGTATTAAGTTCCATTTACTGTTGTGGTTTTCTAACTGTGTTGCATGGACCCCTGGTGTTACTTGGAAGTTTATCTGGGTTTTCTCAGGGCCCATGGTTTTTGGATCATCCCAAGCTACTATTTAGTAAGTGGTCATCCAGCAAGGCATTGATCTTTGTTTATGGTAAGTTTCAAGATTTTCATCTGGTG
>NW_015317622.1:0-245 GCF_001447785.1 Gekko japonicus
CCCTATGATGTAGGTTACTTTGAAAGATGCTGATTGGCCCAAGGTCACCCCACAGTCTTGGAGACTGGGACCTACCACTCCCTGACATGCTAATTGGTCTGAGATTCTAAGCTCTACAGCATGGAGTTCCATTATGTTTTTTTTAAGGATGCACCCACAACCTGGGAGTTTTCGTAGCTCAGTGGTAGAGCATGAGTTTTCTTCTTTTTTTCCATGCAGAAGGCCCTGGGATCAATCCCTAGTAT
>NW_015317623.1:0-245 GCF_001447785.1 Gekko japonicus
GGGGATGGCATGGGGAGTGGGAGCTTGGCGCTGGAGGACTGGACCCAGTTCCTCATACACAGCCTGAATGGTGGACCTATCGAGCTGGAAACAAGGCAGATGCTGTCTGACAGAAGAAGGGCACTGATTTGGGCCTGGTATCGGTCGGTCTGACACCTCCTCCGCCATCACTGTGAACGCCTGGGATGGGTGGCATGGGCAGGAGGGAGCACCGTCCCACCAGTAGCTAGTCAGGCCCTGTGGAG
>NW_015317624.1:0-245 GCF_001447785.1 Gekko japonicus
TCCTGAGTCCAATTTTGCTTCTGGAATTTTAGATGGCAGCTGTGACTCGAAAGGGCCTTTTAACAGTTACCAGGTTCGGCTGATCTGCCCTCTGCACCTGCCACTGTAATAAAAAGAGGTTCCCGCTGTCTTTCATGCAGCTACTGTAATGCCCTCTGCTCAGGGCAGCCCTTGAAGATTTGTCTGGAAACGTCAGTTGGTCCAAAATGTTGCCACCCAACTACTGTTGAGCATGATGGGGGGGG
>NW_015317625.1:0-245 GCF_001447785.1 Gekko japonicus
ACTTATAAGGGAAAAGACTTGTATTTTGTAGATCTCACTTTTCCTTCATAGACATTGAAGACTAAAAATAATAGATTTTACAGTATAATAAACCGTGTAATGCACTAGTGAGACTTTTGAAGTGTTTACTGTGAATACATTCCTGTCATGCAATTTTGGAGTGAGGTGTAACCAATGTAGGGATGATACCCAGCTCTATTTCTCTTTAGTAGTTATGCCAGGTGGGTCTGTGGAAGTCCTGAATA
>NW_015317626.1:0-245 GCF_001447785.1 Gekko japonicus
GGTCACCATAAATCAGCTATGACTTGACGTCACTTTACATGTACACAATTTTAACTATTTTATTTAGATGCTTATTAGCCTGTTGAGTAGGTTAGGCTGAGAGCCAGTAACTGGCCCAAGATCACGCAGTGGGCTCACACAGCAGAATGGGGATTCAGACCTGGAACTCCACTTTCTAATCCAGCACTCTAACTGGCTCACAGACCAATTTTGAGTGGTTCGTGAACTGAAGTTCATGAGCTGAA
>NW_015317627.1:0-245 GCF_001447785.1 Gekko japonicus
AAGTTTCGGGGAACCCTTTGACAGGCGCACGCTTCCAGGCTCAAGTCAAGACATAGCTCGGCTGAGGAACTAAACTACTACTTACAGCTTCACATTGAATTTATCTGAACACACGAAGCGGCCTTAGGCTGAATCGGACCCTCAGTCCCTTAAAGTCAGTCTTGTCTACTCCCAGGGGTGTCAAACACAAGGCCCGTGGGCCGGAATCGGCCCCTTTCCAGGGCTCTTATGAGGCCCATGAGCAA
>NW_015317628.1:0-245 GCF_001447785.1 Gekko japonicus
CCTCCTGATAGACAGGGGGTCGGCATACTGACAGTCTGGTGCTAACCAGAGCTGCTTTGCCCATCCAGTCCCACTATGAATGGGAGATCCCCCGGAAGCCCCCCTTTTGAGTGACTGCTCATTTGTCGTTGGCATTTTGTACTTGCAGTGGAGGAATGGCAGACTTCCCTTTGGCTTGCTTTTAAGGCCGATCAGCTCCTTTTGAGCAGTTCCATCATCCATGGAGCTCAAATGGGTGTGAATAC
>NW_015317629.1:0-245 GCF_001447785.1 Gekko japonicus
CATTTATTTAAGTTCATCTTTTTGCATAAGTATCACTGCTGTCTCTTGGGTTGTCATCTTTTCAGGGACAAGGCTGCTCAGAGAGACAATGAAGAAGAAACTGCTGACGATCCTCGGAAACTTAAACCTGGAGAAATTGACCCAAATCCAGAAACGAAACCAGCCAGGCCAGATCCCATCGATATGGATGAGGGTATGCTAGAGGAAATGTTTTGGGAACTTGGCTCACTTTCCCATCTTCACTT
>NW_015317630.1:0-245 GCF_001447785.1 Gekko japonicus
TTTTTTTTGTTCCTTTCTCAGTCTGTTCTCTTGATTTGTAGCAGAAAAGGTTGGCTGGAGTGGATGGTATTATTTAACAAACTGTGGCTTGTGAATCCATATCACAGCAAACCACAGTTAAGTACCAACTTTGGTTAATAAACCAGCTGATTATGCATTGTCTGGCGTGAACTGACCATTTGTGTTTAAATGTGACAAGTAACTGGGGTCTGAATAAGCCTTATTTCATTAGACAGTAATAGTGT
>NW_015317631.1:0-245 GCF_001447785.1 Gekko japonicus
CCGTCTCCTCAGGAAGCAGGAGGAACTCCGGGTTGGGAGGGGAGCCCCCCCCCTTCACCTTCCCCTCCATGTATTTATTCATTTGATTTATTACCCATACCTTCTCCTCAAGAGAGGACTCAGGGCGGTTCACAACATACACGAACATTGCATTACACCTTGCATAGATAATAAAGCCTATAAATATGATAAAAACAGATTCTAGTTAAAATACAACCGGTCATCAGCTCTGGATGGCCAGCCAG
>NW_015317632.1:0-245 GCF_001447785.1 Gekko japonicus
GCAAGTTCATTTGCAGGAGCAGCACCCTCCAGCTTAGTTGCCATCACTTTCACTGGAGTGAAGCAACAGCAGCCAGCCAAGCAGAGGAAAGGACAGAGAAAGGTTCGCCAACGAATCAAGGCGCACAGCCCAATTCTTTTTTGCAACGACGTTGCAACAGCGTTCCCCCGTAGCGGGGGAAAGGGGCAGGAAGAGAGGCGAGGCGTCTGCGTTCAGCCTGCTGCCCCCCTTTCATCTCGGGCCCG
>NW_015317633.1:0-245 GCF_001447785.1 Gekko japonicus
TCCAGGTTGTTGCTGATGCAGTGTAATGAACAGGCAATCTGCCTGAAGGGAGAATTCAAAGAGACACCCCTGTGGCTGTTTGCCTCTTGACTCAGGGCTAAACTCGATGTCATGGCGTCCAAAGCTGTAGGGGCTGTTTCGGCACCTAAAGGATGCTAGGCAAGGGAACAAGACTGCATGGTCCCACCGCACCATGGATCAGGATCAGTCCCTCGCGGCCCAAGTCCAGCTCTAAGACAGCAGTG
>NW_015317634.1:0-245 GCF_001447785.1 Gekko japonicus
CTGGCATGCAAGCGAAGCCTGGGGTGAGTATCGGAGGCCGCTGCTGCTTCAACTATTCCACTTTTATCTCAGGAATAGGTGGAGTGTGGCAGCCAAGGGACAGAGATAAGACTAAGGGAGTCCCCAATTCGAATTTGGCCTCTGCCAGGAAATCATCAGCAACCTTCCGCCCTTCGGAATTCTCCACTCGCTTCCCGTATTTGGTTTGTATTGAACATCCGGCTTGATGCAGAATTCTGGAGCAA
>NW_015317635.1:0-245 GCF_001447785.1 Gekko japonicus
TGCGCTCCCCAGCCCCGTTTGCTCGCATCCGTGGTGACCACGATTTGCCGAGGCCGGAGAAAACTGATGGACTTGTTCAGAGCTGATGGCAGAGTCCACCATCGTAAGTCCTTCCGTAATTCTTCTGTTATCCGTATCTGGAATTGCCGCTTTTTGGCGATATCCAACTGAAATGGAAGAAGGGTCCATTGGAGAGGTCTGGCGTGTAGCCTCGCCCATGGAATCAAGTCGATTGTAGAGATCAT
>NW_015317636.1:0-245 GCF_001447785.1 Gekko japonicus
GCTGGGCTTCTTCTACAAAGAAAGCCCTGCTCACAGGAGTAGAGAAGTAAGTTTTTGATGACTCAGAAGAGGAAAAAGAGTGAACAGGAGGGGTCATTGGTCAGTAGTATAAAAATCTAGTGGCACCTTGATGACTAACAACATTGACTTCAGTTGGCGCTTTCATGGGTCATAGCTAGGGTGGTCAGGGTCCACCTAGCCACCGGCAGGGGATGGTGGGTGAGGATGCCAGATCCAGGCTGGGA
>NW_015317637.1:0-245 GCF_001447785.1 Gekko japonicus
TCCTCCTCAAGCTACCATGACGTTTGCAAATTTTAAAAAAATCAGCACTATAATATGGTTACATCAATATACCATTGTAACAATAGGCATAGCAGATTCTTTGAATTACCAGATTTCTAAAGAAAGTCTCTATCATCTTCTTTTGTGGAGATATGCCTTAGATTTCCTTAGACCTCCACATGGAAAGAGGCTAGAGACTTGCCATTTTAAAAAAATGAAAGCCGAGAATTCAGAAAACCCGCTAA
>NW_015317638.1:0-245 GCF_001447785.1 Gekko japonicus
TAGTCGCAGGGAACTCTGCAGTAAAACCAAAACCTATAAAGGGGGGAAAAAATACTGTTAAAATGAGCCTAACTGACTTCTTGAGGAGTCCTTCACAGGAAAGACGACTTAAAACAGCAACAACTACATCAACGTTATCTGGGACTTCAATGCCAGCTGTTCAACTGTCATCTACTTCTAAGAACCAGGAAACCGGATGGCGTATGAGAAACGATCCTGCAACGAGCTGTGGAGAGGTGACTGAC
>NW_015317639.1:0-245 GCF_001447785.1 Gekko japonicus
TCTGGGGAACATATAGGGAAAGGCGGTCCTTTAGATATGCCAGAAGTTGTAGAAGTTGGCAATTCTTAGTTTAGAAAATGCTAAGGGATAATTTCCCATAGGGCATGGGGGAGCAAAAAAATAAAAGTTGTACTCTTGGGGCTGAATGCTGTCAACTTTTCTACTCAGTCATGGCCAGTTCTCCCATTACAATCCACATCCAACGTGACATTTGTCCATGCAAATCCCATGATCCCCAAGGTACC
>NW_015317640.1:0-245 GCF_001447785.1 Gekko japonicus
ACTACAAAATCTTAGCATTATTTACTTAGGCCACAGAAATAAACCCTGGTCAGTTAACACACTGGGGGAGCGAGAAGGGGGAACGGTAGTTGCAAATTTACTGCACTGCACAGGGGGTTGGTCTAAATGACCTTCGAGCCCCCTTCCAGCTTTATGTTGTTCTCCCGCCACCTCTCATTTCTCGGCAACCTCCCAGACTCAACAAAAGTGTGACAAGCATAATAATAATAATCATCATCATCATC
>NW_015317641.1:0-245 GCF_001447785.1 Gekko japonicus
TAAGTCTCCACTCACTGAAGGCATTTCTGTCAGTGGAATAAGACCTTCTCACCATTCTTTTCCTCCTGTAGCCTCAAGTGTCCCCTTTAGGACAGAGGGCTCTTCATAAAAACATGAGCGGAGAATGGGGTCTGCAGTGAGCAAATTAGCATAAATTTACCATATGATCCAAGCCATTCGTTAAATCTGTTCACTCTGCAGTAGCAATATTCGCAGACCTCACAAACAAGACCACTATCAAAAAC
>NW_015317642.1:0-245 GCF_001447785.1 Gekko japonicus
CCTCCCCTCCCCAGGCTCCACCCCCCAAGACCTCCAGGTATTGTCCAACTCTATCTCAAAGGGAAGGGACTCATAAAATGTGTCTGGGAACACCACATGAACACATGGAGATGCCTCAGACAGACCCTGAGGGCTAAAGGGCCGTAACTGAGTATGCACCTTAAAATAAAAATAAGCAGCATGGAAATATTTGTCTGACTCTGCCAGGTGCTGCATTTGGGTGCTCCTGAGCTGTTCCAGTTTGG
>NW_015317643.1:0-245 GCF_001447785.1 Gekko japonicus
GACTCAGTTTACAGCAGCTTCATAGGTTCCACACTCAGGGGTGGGGGAACTTGTTGCAGAGGATAGCATTGGTCAGCATTGAGGTCTAGACTGTGGATTTCCCAGCATCCTTTAAAGTGCAGTTATAGCGGCACAGCAGCTTGATCTCCATCAAAGTTGGGTGGGAAGGGGAGGGGGGGGTCTCACCCTTCCGCTCCCGTATGGTTTCGCAGGGCCTTTTTTCTGGGGAAATGCACCAGAATGGA
>NW_015317644.1:0-245 GCF_001447785.1 Gekko japonicus
TCAACTTTGTTTTTACTTGTCATTTCTGTCTAAGGCAACTTAGGGCTTAGACATTTCTTACAACTTTCCCCCCATAAAGTACTTTGGATTCTCTTAACTAATCATTTTAACCCATTTTCCAAACTGTGCAGCCCTCATTGTTAGATTGACAAATGTATAATTTCCATATCTGAGTTTAAAC
Organism: Gekko japonicus; assembly: GCF_001447785.1. Classification (NCBI taxonomy): domain Eukaryota; kingdom Metazoa; phylum Chordata; class Lepidosauria; order Squamata; family Gekkonidae; genus Gekko; species Gekko japonicus. Next base: position 182 of record NW_015317644.1, read on the forward strand.
CTCCTTTTTTCAGATCTCATGCCACACTTCGTTATTTTGCAGCTGCTGACAATTCTAGTGCTTT
>NW_015317645.1:0-245 GCF_001447785.1 Gekko japonicus
AAAGACGTCTTTGAGCCTTCAGCAAGACTTCATTCTTTCTTTCAGTGCTGCCTGTTGGGCCATTGTGTTCCTTAAGAGGATTTATTTAACACATGGAAAGTTATTTCTCATTACAGGGAAATAGTTGCCAGGGTGTATAGAACAGCTGCAGCAAGGTGGCAGCTACCCTTTACTTTGGGTTTAAAGACCGATGATGATGACTAAGACTTGGTTGTACCTGATGGACAAAGTACTTGTGTTTTTTT
>NW_015317646.1:0-245 GCF_001447785.1 Gekko japonicus
TCCCAATGCATGGAAAAATGTATGCTTGTAAAAGTTACACCACGGTCAATGCAAGCCTTGCCTCCCTTGGCTCATGCAACCAGAGTTTGTCAGCTAGGGAGCTGAAATCTCAGCTTTTTCTCAGGTGCTGGTGTCCAGTTACACAGGGTGAAGCAGGAACTGTCCAGCAAGGAGCTCTGTCTTTGATAACGTCTCCCTGCAGAATTGCAGTCTGTGGACACAGCATTTCCAAAGAAGGAGCTCTA
>NW_015317647.1:0-245 GCF_001447785.1 Gekko japonicus
TGACAGTGAGGTGGACTTACCAGTGATGGGACAGGCCTAGGCCAGTGACATGTCAAATGTCAATGGCAACATTACTTCTGACATGCACTGGAAGTACCATCAGAGTCTCGCCAGGGACAATGTCAGGTGAAGCCAGGGATGCTAGATAAAACCACCGGAATTTTGCTGAAATACCAGAGCATCCCCAGCATCTGCAGTGATGCGCTGATGTCACTTCTGGGAGCACAGGGAGTGATGTCAGCACA
>NW_015317648.1:0-245 GCF_001447785.1 Gekko japonicus
CAGTCTTTTAACAAAATAGCTTTAATGATATTTTGTGGTGTGCTTGAACTCTGGGGCCTCAATCGGAATCCAGCACTTTGGCCAATGTTGGCTACAACTACCAAAGCGACTTGCTTTCTAACTTGCCTTGTCAGCGTCCAACCTTGCAGGGTTGATTTTCTCTATCTTAGTCTTGGTGGAGCTGGAGGCTTCATCCCTTCATCTCTGGCTGCCTTGGTAGTTAAGGCGGCTCCTGGCAGTACTAC
>NW_015317649.1:0-245 GCF_001447785.1 Gekko japonicus
GACAAAAGAACAGCTTCTTCCAAATACCGCAGAGTCCCCACATTGCTAGGGATGTGATGCTGTCACTTCCAGTGTTTGCCACAAGTGACATCACTGTGTCACCGCAACAGAGGCCTAGGCCTCAGTTTGTCCCCTGCCCCTTCATCCTTTGCTGGTTGCCAGGGGTTACCTACCTGGCAACCCTAGCACTAGGCCAAAACATTCCTTTTTACCCTAACTTAGGCAGTGTGTCTCTTTGGGGGGGG
>NW_015317650.1:0-245 GCF_001447785.1 Gekko japonicus
AACCCAGCCCTTGGCAACCCTACGAGGGGTAAGCCGCCAGTCTTGGAACCGTTTCCAAGTGATCTGCTACTATCTTGTCGGCACTGAAGACGGGGGCAAGGGCAGTTGGCGATGCTGGAATGGTCGGATGCTGTGGCACTGGCCACAGGATTATCACACAGGGATTAAGTCCGGGTGGAAGGGCTGGTGCTGTGAAAACACTTGTGCATCTGCTTGGGTGTATTTAACCAGAAGTCTAACCCATT
>NW_015317651.1:0-245 GCF_001447785.1 Gekko japonicus
TTCCACAGTTCTTCCAACAGAGGGGACTAATTGTTGGGTTCATCTTGTGCAATGTATCCGGAGTATAATACCAATGAGTGATTAATTTAAAAGATTGTAAATGGATTGTAAAGTTTCTTGAGTGGTTAACCAGTGAGTTCCAGATTTTATTCCAAAGGAGATCTGGAAGGTTCATCTGCAAGTCCTTCTGCCAACGAAGTTGATGCTTCAGAGGAGATTTATTTTCGGCCACTAATAGTGATTTA
>NW_015317652.1:0-245 GCF_001447785.1 Gekko japonicus
GCTATGGGTGTGCAACTGAGGAGTCCCTGTCAGTGGAGACCTAACTGCCCAAACCCACTTCATGCATCTGACACAGGGATGCCTCCCTCCCCAAATATTTCTCACTCTGTGCCCTTCTGCCTCCACCTCTCAAGTCAGAGCACAGGAAGATCCTAGAACATGGACTGGAATGTGATGTCCCTCCATTACATAAACCATGTGCTTAATGTGTCAGTCAAGCAAAATCCCCTTTCCTCCAAGAACAG
>NW_015317653.1:0-245 GCF_001447785.1 Gekko japonicus
TTGTTGGGTCAGATCAAAGTCAATCTAGCCTAGCCTTCTTTCCAAGAACCCCAGGAACAAGAAAGCACTAGAAAGGCCACCAGAAATGGGCCACTGATCCACTAGCAGAGAAAGGTGTACTTCCTGGTCCCGGAGTATGGTCTGGAGGTACACGATGCTGCTACCTGGCTGAAGCCAAGCAGGCCTAAAGGGGTCCATTTATTTTTATATTTAATTATTTGAATGATCAGCCAAAATTGGCAGAT
>NW_015317654.1:0-245 GCF_001447785.1 Gekko japonicus
GCCTGGGCTATCAAGGTCAGGGCACCACAGCCGCAGTATTTATATAACATGCGCTCCTGAACTATTTTTTATACGCTGTGGAATGATAAACACATGGGAGCCTCTCTGATCCCCTCGAGTAGGCTGTTGTTCCATGGGGGCTGTGGGAACCAGCTGATTGGGGCTATCCACAGCTGGCTTCTGCTACACCTTGGGAAAAGCAAATATTCTTTTTCACATTTCTTTTCATATTCATTTAGATCTTT
>NW_015317655.1:0-245 GCF_001447785.1 Gekko japonicus
GTTCTAAAACATTCATGATCTATAAAGACTTGGATTCGAGTCCAGAGGCATCTTGGAGACCAACAAGGGTTTCATGGTATAAGCTTTAGAGAGTCATAACTCTATTTTGACGCTGGAAAGCTAATACCCCGAAGCTCTTGTTGGTCTCGAATGTGCAGCTGGACTGGAACGTAGCTGCTTTACTGCAAATCAACATGCCTTCCCTCTGAAACGATATAAAAACTTTGATCTCTGAAACTATAGGT
>NW_015317656.1:0-245 GCF_001447785.1 Gekko japonicus
TTCTTCCGGCAGTCCTTTTCACTAGATTCAGTCGAAATTGTTGAAGCTGTAATGAGAGAAATTATTGATGTCATTTTGCTTGCTTTTTGTAGTTTCTTCTTCAAAACGTTCCATACTTGAATTTCATATGCTTCCAGAATAAACGCCACAAAGATAATAAAACCTATTAGTACAGCCGTAATTGAACTGATAAGATACTGTCCTGGGAAAGCCAAAGGAGCATCATCAACATAAATCTGCAACAG
>NW_015317657.1:0-245 GCF_001447785.1 Gekko japonicus
CTTTTGAGCTGTTACAGCAAGAGGGTGTATCATAAAAGCATTCTAGTTGCAAGAAGGGAAGGGATTGAACAAGACAGGGGAGGGGGGGAATCGAGTGTAAGCTAAATGCTCCCTGGGGGCTTTAAAGAATAACTATGCTGTCTAGAGGGAGAAGCTCTTAGAAACAGTCATCAGCAAAATGAGAAGTAACGGGGGTCAGGCAGTGTTGTCGTATCAGCACAAGAGAAGAAATCCCCCTTTGCCTT
>NW_015317658.1:0-245 GCF_001447785.1 Gekko japonicus
CATCATGGCCAAACCCCATGCATATGCTCTCTTTTCCCCCCTATGGCTTGATAAACTGCTGATACCTCCAAGGTTTGAAAAGAATCAAACTAGCCACTGAGCAGCCAGGCGGGACACTCCCTGAGAAATCTCGTTGGCTGGACTGATAAAAACTGGAAAGAGAGAGATTTTCACAGCCAACCAATCAGCTTCCCATGTTGGTTCCAGTGGACTGTGGGGGTAGATGGTTGGCTGGATGGACTCTT
>NW_015317659.1:0-245 GCF_001447785.1 Gekko japonicus
ATAAGCACATGTGCATGTGCATGCATGCATATGCCTACCTGCATTTTTTTTAAAAAAACAGGCAGCACGCTTTGTGGCTGAGGTGCTACAGTAATGTGGATGCTTGACCAGAGGATGACCGCATGGGTAACCCACAGCAGGGTGTGCTGTCAGGATGATGTGCCCCACAACATTTTAAACCAGCACTACTAGAGGTGGCACCACATCATGCTAAGTCACTGGTGTGATCACACCCCCAGTCTGGA
>NW_015317660.1:0-245 GCF_001447785.1 Gekko japonicus
GCAAACCCAGTACTTTACAATAGTCAACTGAATCTCTTTCTGTGACCAGACCTTAACATTGTTTTCTGGGCATAGTACAAGCCTAAAGGATGCTTCCATACAGATGACATGCTGATAATTGAAGATGAGGAGGGCTCATCTTCCCTGATTCCCCTCCTTGCTCCACTTCCCCCCTACCATGCAATGAACATGGAGGAGCATTTAAATTGTTGTTTTTCTGTTGCTATTTTTATGTAAGCTGCCCT
>NW_015317661.1:0-245 GCF_001447785.1 Gekko japonicus
CAGGCTAGTCTGGGCCATCCAGGTCAAGGTTGTCACGTGCACAGCTAGTCAGGTTATATCTAATTTCTCCCTTTCACCACGTTGGCTCATCACTCGTTTCCCCTAAATCTTCCTCCTCCATTAAGGTATGACTTCCTGCAAAAGGAAAAGAATCCCTTCAATACAAAGAGACTTCATTTGTTTGAAGGGTTAGATCTAGACTAACCTTTCTGCAGGTGCAAGGATTTCCACCCACAGAGTGTGAT
>NW_015317662.1:0-245 GCF_001447785.1 Gekko japonicus
CACCATAAGTCAGCTGCAACTCAACAGCATTTTATACAAATATACATTCTCCTTTATCAGACTACAACCTTGTACCAACACCACTTAACTTTCACTTAAACTATCTGCTTATAGGGATGAATTTCTGACCTCCTTCACCCTCCAGAATATGAAACTAATTTTGCTGATTTGCTGACTCACACCTAAGCCTTTCTGCATCAACTCTGCCCTTTTCTCCTTACACTGAGATTTACACTTGAAAGACT
>NW_015317663.1:0-245 GCF_001447785.1 Gekko japonicus
CATCAGGAAAACGGAGCGTGGGAGAAAATTGAGGCTGGGAAGGGGTTTGGCGCCCAGTGGCCAGCCGGAGTCCTCACTGCTGGGGAAGAGGAACCAGTTCTGTGCACTGTAACTTACGAAGATGGCGAGCAGAATGGGGCAACGGATGATCCACCAGTAGCCCATGTGGTCGTTTCTCTCCCAGCATCTGGAAAAGGGATGTCGAGGTGTTGGCAGGTGAGACGAAGAAGAAGAAGAAGAAGAAA
>NW_015317664.1:0-245 GCF_001447785.1 Gekko japonicus
CCTCAATGGACTTAGAAGGGAGTAATTCTGTTGAGGACTGCACGGTGCATCCTCCTCTTGGCATAATATGGAGATTCACTGGCATATCTAAAGATAGGGTGGGGTGACGTCTTGCTGATGCTGTGGCCAGGGGGGCATGGCCAAGGGGGAGCTTGCCTTCATTCGCATCTGATGCCCTCTCGGCCCAAGAGCTGCCCACAGTACAAGCATCATTATAAAGACTCCCACTGAAAAACAACCACCCC
>NW_015317665.1:0-245 GCF_001447785.1 Gekko japonicus
CAAGTTTACCTGCAAATATGTTTAGAATCAAGCTTCAGACTAATACAGACTCATGGGAAACATCCTATGCTACATACAATGAGAAAAACACAGGTCCTGTGGATCCATCCCATTAATGATGGCACTTTCCTTCAGCACAGGGAGTCTCCCCCTGATCTAGGAGCTTCTTGTATCCGTGAAAGGCTCCTTCTGCATGGAGTAAAATGTCACAGTGGAACCTGTAATGTCTTAGTTTCCACGCATTC
>NW_015317666.1:0-245 GCF_001447785.1 Gekko japonicus
GCCCTTATGGCTGCGCAGATCCATTGGAAACAATTTCTTTTTGTTTCCATCCTGCCTTTCCGCCATCATGGAAGTAAGGTGGCAAAGCTGAGGGGTTCCCAGGAAGTCTCCCAACAGGCCCGGCCTTGAGTTCTCACATCCTTCAGCCATACCTTGGACCTGTGCCAGGAACCACACCCTATACAACTGCCATAGGCCTTGCCTCCTGAAGCCAAATGGGGAATAGTCAGTGTTCCTTGCCCCTC
>NW_015317667.1:0-245 GCF_001447785.1 Gekko japonicus
CTAGCAAAAGTTTGGTAACCATAAACCATACTTTCTTCACCATAACTAAACAAGAGTGTTATGCTTAGTGGGTGAAATACTGGACAAAGTTCGGGGGAGGGGCAAAGCGACATCCGCACATCATTGGACATGGCACTAGAGGTCATCGTTAGCAATTGATTGGTTTCTGCACACAGTGGTGAATGAATGCTACATGGCACATTAACAGCACAGTATCTCATAACTGAGATGGTTAGACAGTGTCA
>NW_015317668.1:0-245 GCF_001447785.1 Gekko japonicus
AGTATGCTGCTATTCTGTGTGATTGGAAATAGATTTGTAAACATTCTCTGTAAAACTGACATCTAAGAGTGTGATGCTTTCCAGACCTGCTGATGATTCAATGATGGATACTTCTGGTGATGACCCTGTAGTTAAACATACATGCGAACAGTTAAAAGACGTATGGAAAATGCTATAACAAAAGCTGTCATCATATTATATTACATCATTTTGGTGAAGTCAGCAACATACAAAGCATATGTTTG
>NW_015317669.1:0-245 GCF_001447785.1 Gekko japonicus
ACCCCCAAAAGACAAAACAAACCTAAGCCTTATCCTAAGATGTTTATTTTGTTAGGTGATTAGTCAAGTGTTTGTAATACAGCATTTAGCTGGGGGAGAGTTGCTGGAGGGAAAAGAGACCCAGTGTGGATGGTTAAAGTGTTGGACTAGGTCCTAGATCCAGGTTCAAATTCCTGTTCAGCTATGCCTGGAGACTTTCAGCCTAATTCCACCTTACAAAGTTGTTGTTGTTGTGGGGGGGGGGG
>NW_015317670.1:0-245 GCF_001447785.1 Gekko japonicus
GTTCCTGCCCAAAAATAGCCCTGAAGTTGTCCAGTCTGTCCCCTTTTAAAGCCATCCAAGGCAGTAGCCATAATCACATGACTTTTATTGAGGGGGGGAACAAGTTCTGGCATATAGGAAGAAAGTCTTTTTTTGATGCATTTTTCTCCAACCGTGCATAAATTAACGTATGTTCCACTCGCAAGTGTTTTCTCAGTGAACGGAACTTATAGGCCTTTTCTTGCATCTCATTAAGTGTCTAGATA
>NW_015317671.1:0-245 GCF_001447785.1 Gekko japonicus
TCCTAACCCTAGTTAAACACATCAATATAGTCTCACTGGATTCAGATGGAGAGATCAATAGCTGCAAATTGATGGCGAATCATTCTAAACCCCTAGTGGTTTCAAGTAGACATGTGGAACAATATACAACTTTGAGAAACCTCATAATCCAACAGGCAAGGGGGCAGAACAGAAGTCCTTTTGGAATCTACCATCTAGGAAAGACAGAAGCCACTACAAATCCCCACCACTCAGGCCATTCCTCC
>NW_015317672.1:0-245 GCF_001447785.1 Gekko japonicus
TATGGGGGGTGATGGCTCTCATGTTTCCTGGATATGGAGGGGAAGAAGGAAAGAGACTCTTGGCCCAAGACCCTGCCTTCTCCAGGGAGGGGGCCTTTGAAGAATGCTCCTTTCCAGCACCACGAGAAGGTTCTCCCCACCTCACCCACACAGATGGCATCCGGGTATCCTGCCCCCCCCCCCCGGCTGCCCTCCTCCTGGTGGCAGAGGGTGGGATATGTCCCTACTGCTGAGCCCTGACAGGA
>NW_015317673.1:0-245 GCF_001447785.1 Gekko japonicus
GCTATCCACCTGAAACTATCAGATTAAGAGGTACATCTTGCACTGGGAAATTAGTTCTAGTTTGTGCTGTAAGCCTCCAGTTGGCTTTTACACGAGCCCTGGGGAGGAGGACACTGTGGTTGCCTAGCAACTACAGGAGATATCCCGAGCCACTTCTGGGTTGACCTGCAAGTGACTAGGAGAATGGGTTTTGTCGGTGCCAGGAAACTGCAGAGTCCCTCCCCCACTCGTCCACTACCCTGTAC
>NW_015317674.1:0-245 GCF_001447785.1 Gekko japonicus
TTTGAAACTGAAATAGGAAACTTCCCATTCAGAATGTGAACTTTTGCCTCCAAATACCAGAGCCAAGTGCTTTAGCCCAATCCCAGTCCCAATTCGTCGACTGCTTAGAACAGTTCTTAAACTCCATGCTAACCTCAATAGGAGATATGCAGGCTGACATCTCTGGAGCTGGTGCTGACTCAGCAGCTGCATGGCTGTGCCAGTACCTGGGACAGACATGGGAGGAGGAGGAGGAGGAGGAGGAG
>NW_015317675.1:0-245 GCF_001447785.1 Gekko japonicus
GCTGGACAGCTCCTCCCCTATTCCTTGTCTTGAACCTAGCAAGACAGATGGTTCATCTGTCCCCTCAGCAACTCCTTGCTTGACCTGTCTGACCATGAGGACCTGGGTTTTAAGTCACTTGACACCCATGGCTAAAAGAACAGGACAGTGTCCTAGAGATGCCTCAGGACAGAGGCACTCAGTGAGGATCAGTGGCACACTGGACTCGTGAGAAGTCTTCAATGAGGGACTCTGTGCTCATTTTT
>NW_015317676.1:0-245 GCF_001447785.1 Gekko japonicus
CTGTGTGTACTTTATTAGACATATGTCAAAGAGTTCTGACAAATACTGCCCACACACTCGCTGCCATATCTCTAGGCTCTTGGACATTCACAAAATTCATCAAAGGTTATCATTCCCATGTGCATGTCACTCAGTTTGGGATGCGCACTGTAATATTATAAAAGCATAAACCTGAAATGTAGCAAAATGCAAATCCATGTAAGATGCAAAAAGGGCTTTGATCCACAGCAAAATCTAATTCTTGG
>NW_015317677.1:0-245 GCF_001447785.1 Gekko japonicus
GGGGGGGTCTGGGGCAGGGAAATTAGCACTGAGGTATGCAGGGTCAGGAAACATCTGGACTTTCCCAGTCCACACAGTAGCTACCCTGGGTATGCTGTCATTGTTCAAAGCAGGATGTAGTAATGGTTTTGGATCACAGCAAAGCTGGGGGGAAACCCAAGTGGTGCACAGAAGTACCCTGGTACGATATGCCATTAGCGCTCAGGCTGCACTCAACACCAATGGAACTGCACAATGCAGAAAAA
>NW_015317678.1:0-245 GCF_001447785.1 Gekko japonicus
AAAAATGTGCTCCCTCAGCCATTGGCCGCTTGGCTGCCACTCGGGGCAACTAGCAAGCCATTGGGAGAGGTGCTGAGGCAGCCGCATCGCGCTTCCCTTTCCCGGCATGGCCTGGGCGGGCAAGCTGTGCGCCCTTCTTCTGTTCTTATGACACTGGAGGTGACTACTGCTTGGAAGGGAAAACTCTGAACACTGCTCCAAGCTTATTGGTGGATGCACAGGGCAAAAAAATATATGATAGTAGG
>NW_015317679.1:0-245 GCF_001447785.1 Gekko japonicus
AGTGGGTGAAGGCGGAAGCTCTTTATTGTTGGAAGCGGTCTAAACAGGATGGAGACGAGACGACGAGAAGCGGATGACAAGGAGAAGGGTGTGACGTGGCGCGAGAGGGGAAGAGAGGTGTGACGTGACATGGTACGAGCTGGGATGAGAAGAAGAGGAGAGACGAAAAGTGGCAAGGAGTACGGAAAGGCTTAAAGACGGAGAAAAGTGATAACATGCAGAAGAAAATACCATAGGGACTGAAA
>NW_015317680.1:0-245 GCF_001447785.1 Gekko japonicus
CACCAAAATACTACTCTTCAGGATGAATGTCAGTGCCTTGCACCATAACCTACTCTTAAAGTGACTTCTGGTAAAAATAGTTACTGATGCACAGACAAAATTGAACAGATTCATATTTACTATTGAAGCGTGTAAAGGCCTTGAATGCTCTATACTCTTTGGACACACTTCTACAAATGTAAGCGCCATGAAATTGCAACTTATGGTGACCCCAGAAAGACAAATGAGAAGCAGAGGCGGTTTGC
>NW_015317681.1:0-245 GCF_001447785.1 Gekko japonicus
CAGAAGATTGCCCATATAATGATCAAATTTAGGTTCCAAAATAGTTTATTAAAGAAGAGCACTAGAGAACAGTCTGTGGACAGCATGGAAAATAGCCATGGCGTATTGTTTGATTGAAACGCTCAGATCTAAAATTCATAATGCAGCAGCCTGGCAATTGCAATCAAATTAAATATTTGATAGCCCCTTTTCAAACCCATCATTAATTTCACATGTATGAATTATTTATCCCAGGCCAATACTGC
>NW_015317682.1:0-245 GCF_001447785.1 Gekko japonicus
GTCCCTTCCAACTATGATTCTATGATTTTAAACAGCACAGAAAGTTATACTAACCACATTATAAAAATGATGCTTTTTATACTGTTAACTTTGTAAAATAAGATGTGTTTGTATAGTTAACTCAGTAAAATAAGTATTTCAGTCCCCCCCCTCAACACTTGCTATTTTTTTTTTTAAAGGATCTCCCCCCACTTCAAAATTTCTGGTCAGTTCTCCACCTCTAAGGAGCTGCGGTGGCTCAAGTG
>NW_015317683.1:0-245 GCF_001447785.1 Gekko japonicus
AATACCATTAAAAGGAGGGCTGAGACAAGAATGCCTGCTAAGCCCTCTCTTGTACATCTTGGGCCTGGACCCCTTATTGATGAGAATATTAAAAAATATTTAAAAATTGAGACATCAAGGGAATAGAAGATCCAGGGATGGCAGCCACTGGTTTCAGGCCAAGGGAGCCCATGCAGTCTACAGGTCCGACTAACAAACGCAAGTAGTAACCAGGGACTCCATCAGTGTCCCCTCTAAGCTGAGTT
>NW_015317684.1:0-245 GCF_001447785.1 Gekko japonicus
GTTGCAGCAATGAGAGCTACACAAAGAATTGTCTGGGTGGAAACAGCCAGAGTCATGTTGAAGGAGCTAAGCCTGCTGTGTGCATGCCAGAGAACCGGTTGGTAGCGAAGCGGCAGAGTCAAGGAAATGGAGTGGACTGTACCACCGAGGATTGTACGAAGGAACCACATTTTTCAGAGTTCTCCTAAATTTAATCGTTCCCAGTAAGTGGAAAACTAGCACAACCAGGGGTCATTTCGTAGAAA
>NW_015317685.1:0-245 GCF_001447785.1 Gekko japonicus
TGTGGACCAGAAAATCTGGATTTTCCTGGCCCCACTCACATTGGTGCCCTTTCCCGTGCCCCAGTTCCCTGCAGTGGCCATTTTCCCACCACCAACCACCAAGGGCCTCTTTTAAAAAATTGGCAATTGGCAATTAACTTATTGGTATAGCATTATGATGTTATAACAATCTGTCTGTTAGGTTCTACAAACTCTACAAAGTAAGTCTTTAGGCCTTTTTGTTGCAGTGATATTGTATCATATTT
>NW_015317686.1:0-245 GCF_001447785.1 Gekko japonicus
CCCCCGCCAGCCAGATGGCTGGTGGCAGATTGGGGGCCCCCCCTAAAATCAGGGGACCTCCTGGCCCCACCCGGGGGGATGGCACCCTTGTGTTAGCTAAAGTTCAGGCACCCATTTATCTCAGCCTGAAGAGTATGCGTGCTACCAGACCTTCAGGAAAGTCCTCTGATCTTCCAATCCCAGATGCCATGACCTAGCAACTTGCTCTGAATGACTAACATCTTCATAACAACGTCTGAGTCCAG
>NW_015317687.1:0-245 GCF_001447785.1 Gekko japonicus
ATCCTTTTTTCTCGTACCCGCCATGGAGTGTCTCTCAGAAACTTTATTTCGTTATTGTCTTTTACTACTGGGTTCTGACTTGCTGCTTGCAAGGTCTTATCTCTCAGCTCTTTTTTGCTAAATTTAATATGTATCTCCCTGGGTTTTTTATATTTTTTTGCATACGCCGTGTTTCTTCTGTATATTTGGTCAATATTTTTTTCTATTTCTTCTTTTGAACCCAGTTCCAGTTCTTCTGCCAATAG
>NW_015317688.1:0-245 GCF_001447785.1 Gekko japonicus
AAGACACAGTGATGAAATTATGGTTTGTAGGAATGCTTTGTATGTAGTCTCAAAGGAAAGTTCCTATAAGACACTTCATGTAAGATCCTAGTGTGGATTCCACAGCAAGCCAGGTGGAAATATTTTGTGATTGGACAACACTGTAAGTTGTTGCAGTGGTTCTTAAATTGGTCTTCCCACATAGTCAATGAAGTCAACCTGTGTTTTTGTCTCATTAAGGCCTTGGTGGCCATGATGGTTGACTT
>NW_015317689.1:0-245 GCF_001447785.1 Gekko japonicus
ATGGCAGGATCTTATTAATTTTCCTGGTCAACTGAGATTTCTAATCTTCCACACTGGGAAACACAGCAAGACAGCCAAAACTCTGTTTAGGGGCTGCTTGAGTTGTGCACAAAATTTACCTTGCTGGATGTAGTTTCAGAATCTGTGTCCAAACTAAGGAGTTTTTAGCTATCAGGCTAACTAACTGATCCCGTTTCTGGCCTACAGACAGTACAGACTATTGGTGAGAAGATTCACGCCCCCCC
>NW_015317690.1:0-245 GCF_001447785.1 Gekko japonicus
GCAATAACAGCAGGGACAACTTGAAAGGCAGGTGCAGTGTGAAAGGTGCTTTAGTCTGATGTGACATGCACCAGAGTATCTTTCAGTTTGCTAGTCCTACACCCATGCTTTTGCGAGGGACAACCTGACTAGCTTCTGCCTGCACTGGCAAAATCCCTCTGCTAAACAGAAAAGCAGTAACCAGAATTGCTTTTCATAATGCAGACGACTCCAATCAATCATTTATTTATTTATTTGATTTGTAT
>NW_015317691.1:0-245 GCF_001447785.1 Gekko japonicus
CAGGGCTTTCCCCTCACCCAGGGTGGTTTTTTTTTTTTTTAACGGCGTCAGGTTGATAGTTTATTTTAAAAGTAAACCATCTTTCCTGACGTTATTTTGGAAGAGTTTGCATTTCTCCATCAATGTATCATTTTATGACAGCCTGAGCATTTCTTGATTGGAAAAAAAGATATGACTCATGCGCATGCGTATGTGCACACAGGGTTTTGGGTTGAGATTACAATAAGCCCTGTTGAGCATTGATT
>NW_015317692.1:0-245 GCF_001447785.1 Gekko japonicus
CAACCGGAAGTCCTCTTGCAAGGGAACTGATTCCTTTTTATGATCTGTACATCACCGATTTTTACCGTCCGAAGCGGAGAAGTTCCTACCAGCGTGGCAGTCAGAAGAGAGCTGGCGGGATTGTCGTGCCCCTCCCTTGGTCATGCGCAGTGGGGCCGGCGCATGACTGGGGAGCAAGTGTGAAAATCCCTTTCTCTTTCAAGAGTAACCGATCGAGGTCGGCGCGGGTGCACTATATCCCAGAG
>NW_015317693.1:0-245 GCF_001447785.1 Gekko japonicus
CTCTCTCCCTCTCTCTCTCTCTCCCTCCAGCTTATTTTACAGCAGCAACTCCCCTTTGCTTCCAACACCCTTCAAATACTTAAAGAGACAGGCAGGCTGGCATTAGGATGCCTTTGTGCCACAGAGAAATACACTGGAAGAACAAGCGGTCCCGAACATTCAGCGGCTGCTTTTACAAGGCTCCTTTGTTAGGGCACAGCGAGGAGTTCTCTTATACCAGGGCCTGATCAGGTTCGGTTATCTGA
>NW_015317694.1:0-245 GCF_001447785.1 Gekko japonicus
CCCCTAAGCCACAGCAACTTCACTGCCATCAACCCCATGTCACAGAGAAGCTGGCCGGGACGCTATGGTGACCAACCACAGTGATCCAATCAGCTTCTGTATCCATGTCAGCTTCATTCCCACTTTTTCTCACCGGGCATGTCAGGCACGCCGGAAAAGGCGGCAAAGTGAAGCCGCCGAGGCCAGAGAAGCCTGCTGGAATGTGGCAGTTGCCATGGCAACCACGGCCTCTCCGCTGGCTTCGT
>NW_015317695.1:0-245 GCF_001447785.1 Gekko japonicus
GGTGTTTGAACAGTTCAGGGATGGTTTGAATTCATGCATAATTCAGTGCCTGCATACCTTCAAATGACATAGCATTAAGCAATTTGGGGCAAATTGTAGGAGAATGGGAGTGACGTATTATCACATAAATTTGCTGTAAATCTACAAAGGGTGGTTGTTTGTCAAGCTGTTTGTGAGTTTCCAGCCGACCTTTAAGGAACTGAGGATGAATCAGACTAATAGTGTGAATAATGAAAGTCTTACAA
>NW_015317696.1:0-245 GCF_001447785.1 Gekko japonicus
CCCTTTCCCAGTGTAAATGATCCATATAGCAGGAAGTAGTATTTAAATTGTGTGGGGCAGGTCTGTCTATAGCTGATACTGGTATTCACACATGTCACATAGTGAACTGTTAGGCATCCAAATGCTGTTCTCCATTGTGTGGCTCACCTGTGGAGGGAAAACCTGATGGCCATTGCAGTGTTCGCGTACCATCTGGATTAGCCCAGTCGTCTCCAACCTGGTGCCCACTGAGTATTTTTAGAAAG
>NW_015317697.1:0-245 GCF_001447785.1 Gekko japonicus
AAAAAAATTCCAGTCCCACTTGGCATTACAAAGCTTTTTCAATTAACTTTCTGAACCGCCGACTCAGGCAGCTGGGTCATGCAGGGAAAACCAATGCCGCACGAGCAGGAGAGCGAAAAAACATTAATTCATTGTAGCAAGGCATGGGCAAAGTCTGCGGCAGATGTTCTGCTTTGCTGTACAGCTGCCCAGTTCAGATCAACAAATTTCTCCAGAAAATCTGCCGGCCAGTTTCAATTTTTTTT
>NW_015317698.1:0-245 GCF_001447785.1 Gekko japonicus
TACCCAGAATTAAACTTTGTTTAATTCTTAAAGGTGCCCCCCCCCTCCCCGGACTCAAACTTTTTTGTTCTGTTGTTTCAGATCAACAACGGCTACCCACCTGAATGGATATTTACAGAAAGCCCCATTAAATTGGCAGAATTCACTGCCTGAAACTTTGGGGATGGTCACTGATTTAGGCACTTTACAGGAAAGTATTAGCCAAATTCAGATAGATCTGTGAGAGACAAAGTGGTCTTTTTTCC
>NW_015317699.1:0-245 GCF_001447785.1 Gekko japonicus
CTTAAGGCCTCTTGCACTTTTAACCCACAGCCTCCTGACACAGGCCTGTGTCTCCCTGATCCAAATCAAAGTCTGGTTGTGATTGGGAGTGGCCTAGGCATTTTCTTAAGACCTGTATTGTTCTTTTTGTGTCACAGGAGGACAGTTGGAATTCATGGCTTATTTGCTTCTGATGGCCTAGGTTCACAATTGTTTGCTGCTGGTTGTGGTTCAAGCCTCATAGCTGCCACATGTGCTAGAAATTA
>NW_015317700.1:0-245 GCF_001447785.1 Gekko japonicus
AACAAGAGTTTCAGAGCATAAGCTTCTGAGAAACAAGGTAGAGTGATGACTCTCAAAAATGTATACTCCAAAACTCTTGTTGGTCCCTAAGGCACCACGGGACTCACATCCAGCTCTAGCACCGAAGAGACTCCGTGCCAGTCCCCCCTCTCCCAGGATGCTCACAGGGGCACCCTGAGCCAGTCTCTTAGCTCACCTACCTCACAAGGTTGTTGGACTGAGTTGGGAATGAGGAGGGCAAAATT
>NW_015317701.1:0-245 GCF_001447785.1 Gekko japonicus
CTCTCTTTCCATTACAGTGTGTGTCTTGTCTGTGTGTGTGCTTGGACCCATTTCCCTCTCTGGCCCACAAGAACCTGGAACGATGCCACTGTTTATTTGCTTACAAATAAAATGTTGAATCTTGACATCAAGATTGTGATATGGGTATTAAATAAGTCCAAGGCATTACAAACATTCCTTAGTAGTGGCACTAGTTCTAAAGGAAATCCTAGTTCTAAAGGAGTATATGAGAGTTACTAGGTACT
>NW_015317702.1:0-245 GCF_001447785.1 Gekko japonicus
AACTGTTCCGAAATACAGATACCTGGGGTGAAAAGGACCAAGTCTGAACCATGGCAAATCTACTAGAAAAAACACTCAGCAATTTATGTATATACTCCTAGAAACACAATTCCAGGACTCTTGACTCCCCTCCATTCACTTGTGTAGATCATATATTTATGGGGATAGCACTAGCTATTAGCTCCAATTTATCAAAATACTTGTATCTTGGGTTATGTTGCTTCCATTGCCCCCTTTCCTGACTA
>NW_015317703.1:0-245 GCF_001447785.1 Gekko japonicus
ACCTTCTTCTGAGGCCCATAGAATTGGAACTGTGGTCCAATGTTTTAGAAACCTGGGAGGTGAGGAGAGGCATCAGCAGCTATTGCAGATTTGGTCCTCTACCTCAGTCTCCTTGAGCCCCAGATACCCCCAGATGGATTATTCATTATAGCCTATGGGGACGATTGACTATAATAGTCCCCAAAGGATCTAATGGAGTTGAAAAGATTCAGCTAACCTGAATATTTCCCAAATCCTAATACCAT
>NW_015317704.1:0-245 GCF_001447785.1 Gekko japonicus
CTTTGATTAAAAGAGATGATCCTGTGCATCTCGTTGCCGCTAGTCACTTTTAAACAACGGGTCATAAAAGGCTAATAAAGGAGTTGGGTGGGCTTCCTAGCAACCAGAAGGGAACCTATCTGTAACCAATAAGGAAGGCTATCTCGATATAACCAATAAGGAGGGCCAGTAAACTATGATTCCAATCATGCATTACTTTAACGGTCGGGGACTTATTTTCCTGCACTAATACAAATGGCTTACTG
>NW_015317705.1:0-245 GCF_001447785.1 Gekko japonicus
CCCTAAATCTCCAGGAATTCCCCAGCACAGTGTTGGCAACCCTAAACAGTCCCCCCTACCACCGGTTATGGGCCCTGAGTATGGAGGCGTCCTTTCACCATCATAGCCAATTGGTATTGAGGGACCTGTTCCCCATGAATCCATCTACGCCTGCCATGAGATTAGAGGCCAGCACTACCTCCTGGAACAGCGAGGTCCATTAGTTAATTACTGTGTAGATGAAGAAACAATCCGTTCAGAAAGGG
>NW_015317706.1:0-245 GCF_001447785.1 Gekko japonicus
ACACTCATTACAACTTTTCTCACACACAAAATAGCAGGGGGGAACATGTGCCCCTCTGAGACCTTTGATGGAAGGATGGGATACAATGGATAGATAACTTGGGCTACGGTCACACTGGCAGCTTGGCATGATACGGCGGCACCTCTAATTGCACTGGCACACCAACTAATTGCGGGGCATACCAACCAGACAGCTCACCTTGCTGCGGGTTACCTGCACAGCCGTCCCATGGTCAAGCATCCACA
>NW_015317707.1:0-245 GCF_001447785.1 Gekko japonicus
CCTGGAGGCTGGCATCCCTAGTCAAGAGAGTCCCTTAAAAAATAATGGAACTTTTATTTATTTACTTGTCTCCTGCCTTTCACCCCACTGGGGACTCAATGGTTTACATTATTCTTCTCTCTGCTGGGTCATCCTTGCAACAACCCTGTGAAGTAGGCTAGGGTAAGACTGTGTGACTGGCCCCAGGGTCCATGGCAGAGTGGGGTTTTCAACTCAGGTTTCCCAAATCCTAGTCCAATAACAAC
>NW_015317708.1:0-245 GCF_001447785.1 Gekko japonicus
GAAACAATTCTCTCTCATACTCATTATACTTGCCATTTCCTGGTGAGATTGAACAGGACAGACCAAAGACGTTCTTCTCCTCAGATGCATAATTAATTTATACATTTCACTGCCACGAGATGTGCAGATGCTTTAGGTAGGGTAAGACAGATCCATGAAGGGGAAACCCTAAGGAATCGTCTCCCTAGGCTAGAAGTGAAGGTATTCTCCCTAGAAGCTAAAATGACTGTATGGCTATCCTACTT
>NW_015317709.1:0-245 GCF_001447785.1 Gekko japonicus
AGAAATATTGAATAACCACTTTTTTCCAGGCAGGCTCCAATGCATTTAACTACAAGAAAGGCCAAAGTTTAACGGATGACCCTAACCCTGCCATAAACCTGCTAGATTTCCACTTGTCACAAAAAGCAGTTGAGCCTTGTTGGAAAATGGTTGGACAGTGACCCAGAAGTAATAAGGATGCACAGCTAGGGCTGCCACCTTTTTTCTTTTTCACAACTTTTGTGCCAGTTTGGTGTAGTGGTTAA
>NW_015317710.1:0-245 GCF_001447785.1 Gekko japonicus
CAACAACACTGCGAGGTGGGTTAGGCTGAGTGTGTGATTGGTCCAAGGTCGCCCGGGAAATTTCCGTGGCAAGGTGGGGATTCGAAGCAGGGTCTCCCAGATCCCAGGCTGAAACTTTAACCACTACGCCTCACTGGCTTTTGTGAGGTAGCCTCTGTTGAGTGGTAGCAAGGAGCCGGGCCTGGGTCAGCCATGCAGGTTGCATGGTAGCAGGTCACCTGGCCCTGATGAGTCCTCCCTCAAAG
>NW_015317711.1:0-245 GCF_001447785.1 Gekko japonicus
CAGTTACATTTAAGGCCAACCGCACTGACAGGCTTAAACGGGTTTAATGGTTACTTCCTCTCCTAAGGAAGCCTTGGGAACTGTATATATCGGGGGCAGGGGGTTAGGGATCTCTGACATAAAATTCTCGACAGAAAAATTCTCAACGTGCTTATCAAACGACTACAGTTTCAAAGATTTTGGATGCGATGCCGTGGTGTTTAAAGTTAATACAAATTTGTAGTGTAGAGGTGACCTAGATAGGA
>NW_015317712.1:0-245 GCF_001447785.1 Gekko japonicus
TGTTAGTCTTTAAGGTGTTGCTGGACTCTCTTTTCTCTGCTAGGAAGTAAACTTTGTCTTGGGCTTTAATAGTTGGATGTAAAAATGTCCTTGGCTGCATGCATACTGAATTCCAGTTTTCCAGGTGGACCCCAGCAATTTCTGAGTATGTTTTATACCCCTCGTTTTGAAGGAGAGATGTGGAAATATTCCGTTTGCAGACCTGACTGGTATTAAACTCTTTGGAACAGCATATCTTCCAGATT
>NW_015317713.1:0-245 GCF_001447785.1 Gekko japonicus
AACACTGTTCCATCTCTTAAGTCTCTATCTTCTGCACAGAGAGAGATGCTGGATAGCCCGATCACACAAAAAGAAGTGGTGAACGCCATCCGCCAGGCAAAGGGAAATAAGGCTCCAGGGATCGATGGTTTACCAGCAGAACTATATAAATCTCTTCAATCGACAATTGTTGACCCACTTCTAGACTTATGCAATGCGGCATTACAAGGCAGAGTCCTACCACCCTCCTGGTATGAATCCTCCAT
>NW_015317714.1:0-245 GCF_001447785.1 Gekko japonicus
TGGAGACAACTTACACTCGAAAGACT
Source organism: Gekko japonicus (assembly GCF_001447785.1). Classification (NCBI taxonomy): domain Eukaryota; kingdom Metazoa; phylum Chordata; class Lepidosauria; order Squamata; family Gekkonidae; genus Gekko; species Gekko japonicus. The sequence continues at coordinate 27 of NW_015317714.1, forward strand.
CATGATGGGTGTAAGGTTTCTACTTCTCCGAGACCCCTTATACGTAACTCCTGTAACACCCCCCAGCAGTATTCTGAGATGACATGTGTATGGCTGCCTGCCTTCCTTAGCGTTTCCTACTTATTTTCACTTCCAACAAAGTTTTCTCGCCTTAGACCTCTTAGACTGCGGTCAGACGACAGGCTTAGTGCGGTCTGGCCCCACCTCTAATTAATCCAG
>NW_015317715.1:0-245 GCF_001447785.1 Gekko japonicus
ACACAGGGGAGAGCAAAATTCTAGAACAAGAAATAGAAAAGAGGACATTGGCTTGTCCTTATTTACGCACACACACGTGCATACGCAGACACACACAACGGGTCAGATCCAGCCAGTTTTTTCAACTCAAGGAATACATATGAAACTGCCTTAGAGTGAATCAGACCACGGGTCCATCAAGGCTGGTAGCAACTCTCCAGGGTTTCCTTCTTACCACCTACCGCCTGATCCTTTTTAACTGGAGA
>NW_015317716.1:0-245 GCF_001447785.1 Gekko japonicus
AGCCCACCTGCTGAATGCTGAATGTTTTACGTGATTCCTACCACTTCTCTTCCCCTCCTTCCCGTGGCATTCAGCCATTCTTGGTTATGGTCAGGACCAGCCTGATTGAACCATCTATCTGAGCCTTTAGCAACCCAGTTGCCATCCTAGGACTGATGGTGCATTTTCGAGCAAGGTATCTAATTCCCGTCTATGGAAATATGGCTTCTGAATGCATGCTGATACAAATCCCTTTTTATCGGAGT
>NW_015317717.1:0-245 GCF_001447785.1 Gekko japonicus
AAAAAATCTATGTTCCAGCCTGAGAATTTTAAAAAACACATACTTATACAGCTTCCTGCCAACAGTTTTCGCTAACTTTTTATTATTTTTTTCTGTTTTTTTTCCTAGTGCTGTGGTTCTCAAAGTGTGCTCCCAGGAACTTGTTGTTCAGAAGCTTGTTGTGCATTCCTCAGTGAGAAGATGAATAGTGGCAGGTGAGCTTCAGTGAAAGACTGTTTGTGCATCATTACCCACCTTCCTTGCAA
>NW_015317718.1:0-245 GCF_001447785.1 Gekko japonicus
AAATGACCCCTGGGTCTGGGGATGCTGGGATCCACACCTGCTGACTTGGCTACCACCAGTGAAAGGGTAGCTTTGAGTTTTGGGGCAACGTTTGGTGCAGAGTGTGGGAACAAGCATAGAAACAGAAATACTAGAACAGGGATACTCAGTGGCTCCAGAGTCATGTGCAGCTCTTTGATATGCCTGCTGTGGCTCTTCTGAGCCCTGTTCCCACTCTGGCACCTGCCCCATGTTTTAGGAAAGTG
>NW_015317719.1:0-245 GCF_001447785.1 Gekko japonicus
CGTGAAAAGGGGCGGGCTCTCCCGTCGCGTCCGGGATATCCACTCCCTAATTGGCTTGCCCCTCCGCCCCGAGCCGCGGTGGTCCCAGCGCCGGACTGGTTCGTTTTTCCTTTATCCACCCCTTTTTTCCCACTTTCGGCCGTTAAAAAGTTTTCCATAAGCGTTACCAGAGCGTCTGTGTCCGGCGGTTTATTACGCAGAGCCCAAATCCTCATGTCTTCAGGCAATGCCTGAACTGCCTGTTC
>NW_015317720.1:0-245 GCF_001447785.1 Gekko japonicus
GGGGGGGGGAGATCTGGCAAGCCATATCCGCTGACTCAGTCCCACGCAGCCAACAGCCTCAGCGTGCTCCCACTTTAAATCGACAAATGCTTGGTGTGGCTGCAGTGGCCGAGCCATTACTCTGGGCCAAGTGAAACAGTTATGCTCTCTTCATTTCCAAAGTCTGGCTTTAAAATATGTTCACGGAGGTGGATAAGGAGGAAGAGATGAGTATTGTGCCCCTGTACAAATCAATGGTGCGACCT
>NW_015317721.1:0-245 GCF_001447785.1 Gekko japonicus
TTATTATTTTTTAAGAGTTTGATTGCTTGATCTACTTCTTCTAAGGAAATTTCTGTTTCTAATTGGTCAAAGTGGTCTTTACTGAGTTTAGGCATTTGGCAGTTTTGAGCTAAATAAGTGATGATATTTTCCTCTTGCGGGTTGGTTGAAGTATAGAGTTTGGAGTAAAAGTTTTCCATTATTTGAACTATGTCCGATAAGGAGTTTTTAGTACTCCCATCGGTATGTTTGAGAGCTGCAATGTG
>NW_015317722.1:0-245 GCF_001447785.1 Gekko japonicus
GGGGGAAGTCTCTTAGCTTGACTACGTGTAATCACCGCCCCCCCCACTGGGCGGGGGTGAAAATCGAGTCGATAATTACGTCGTGCTGGCTCGCATGTTGCAGGAGGCGTGACAAGCCATCCGCCAAGGAATTCGCCGAGCCTGGGAAATGGTGCAAAGTGAACTGGAACTTGGAGAAGAAATCAGCCCAACGGGGCTGCTTAGCGTTTAAACATTTGGGCGATTTCAAAGTCTCAAGGTTTTTG
>NW_015317723.1:0-245 GCF_001447785.1 Gekko japonicus
ACATGACCTTCTCCTTCGGTGGCAAAAGAAGTGAGGGGAGGGGGGTGCCGCTGTGCAGGAGCATGTTGTCCATGGGCAGGAACAAGCTTCTGGCTCCAGCACGGCTTTTAGCTGTAAAGACCTATCTAATGGAAGGCCTGCTCATGCACAACCCCCGTATGGGACTGCACAGAAGATTGATGATCAAACTCAGGTTCACATGGATCAATTTATCTGCAGCCCAGTCACTTTTTAAATTCCTCCGT
>NW_015317724.1:0-245 GCF_001447785.1 Gekko japonicus
TCTGCCTTTCTCACTGAGACTGAAGGCAGGTTACACACTGTAAGTCAATACAATCAATAGGATGTGACATTCAATAAGTAATGTAACAGGATTAGGAGTGCATACCCCTCTTCTCACTCCCCTTTCCTGAGAGTACCCAAAAGGTGGCAAAGAAGGTTGTGTGCATGAGAGAGGACTTGCCCTTTGTTGCCTCCCTTCCTGCTGGATGTGGTAGCATGCCAGTACTCAAGCTATGCCCTTTCTTT
>NW_015317725.1:0-245 GCF_001447785.1 Gekko japonicus
GACTTCCTTGGTGATCTCCCATCCAAATAAATAAATGCAAAATGAGAATGTATTTTGTAGGATCAGTGCTTAGTTTCAAAAGTGAGTGGTATTGGGCTTTGGTCTATATTAGAGGCATGCTGACACTCTCTAAACTCAGTCTGTAGAAGGAGAGAAAAGGGCCATAACTCAATGGTAAAAGGAAATCACTCTGCTAACGCACAGAGGTACTTTAGCAGTCCTTTTTATGGCATGGATGTACTAGG
>NW_015317726.1:0-245 GCF_001447785.1 Gekko japonicus
TTCTCATTTAATATGTTGTTAGGCACTGCTCTTTGGAAGAAAGATGAGATATAACATTCTGAAAATGAAAATAAATTAAAAATGCATGCATGTGTGTGTTTCTCTCCCTCATTACCTGCAAGCAAGGCTATATTGCGATCCTTTCCATCAAAAGGGCATGTGCCCCGTCCGCTGAATCTCTCTCCCATGTCCTCACGATCCCCCAGCTAACAGCAACAAGAATGGAAACTCTTTAGAAATCAGTA
>NW_015317727.1:0-245 GCF_001447785.1 Gekko japonicus
TCTGTTGCTGGCTTCGCATCTGGGCCTTACCCGGACTTGGTCAAACGTGGAGCTGTTTTGATCTCCCGTCCCCCAGGAACCTGAAGCCGGCCTCTCGTCCAAACCTGCCGAAATGGAAACAAGACCAGGAAAAAAACAAACCTGGTTACTTTTATCAGCAGAAACCTTCAAAGGCAAGGCCCTTGAAGTCAACTCTTCCTTCTGCAAACAAAAATATTTAGACGAATCGGGAGGTTGGGGGGGGG
>NW_015317728.1:0-245 GCF_001447785.1 Gekko japonicus
CTGCTAGTTATTCAGGATTCTTTAGCATGGTACATCAGGCTGTCTACACAAATGATGCTTCAGCTTGGGAGGAGGGTGGCAGTTCCTTCATAGGAAATTCAAATGTAGATGTAAAGTGTTTCACATCTAAGACTCGCTTTTGTTATTCCAGTATTTGTAGTTCAGTTACCCTGCACTGTACAGGTACTAGAATATTTCCCCCTGTCCCCCACCACCCCCAGCGTAGAAACAGTAGGGAAGGGAAG
>NW_015317729.1:0-245 GCF_001447785.1 Gekko japonicus
AAAAAAAATCAATAATAGGTGACAAGTTCCTGAAATGTCAACTTGCCCACCGTTGCTTAATTTTCAAAGAAAAAACCAACCAAGGGATTGTTAGGTGTTTCCCTGGATACACTCTCAGGTCTTAATGGGCAATGGTGAGCCAAGAGGAAACTGAGTGTGGCATATCCCTCAGAATCCCTCAAAGGGATGTGTGGTGTTGTTTTTTTCCATTTCTTTTAATTTCTTTTAACCCCTTGTTGTGAGCC
>NW_015317730.1:0-245 GCF_001447785.1 Gekko japonicus
ATCCTGGCTGCAGCATCCTGTACCAGTTGAAGTTTCTGAAACTTTTCAGGGGCAGCCCCACGTAGAGTGCATTGCGGTGATCTAATTTAAATGTCACCAGGGCATGCATGAAGGTCCGCTGGGGCTGGACTTGTGAATCCTTTTAGGATTCTTCTGTGTGGCACTGAACATCCGGGGGACACTTTTCCTGCCATGATTGACCAAAGGCCTCCTTTGAGGACCTGGGACAAAGGGCACTTGAGAAA
>NW_015317731.1:0-245 GCF_001447785.1 Gekko japonicus
CCACTACACCAAACTGGCTCTCAACCCACGCTGGGTTGTATGTTGACACAGCCCAATATTTTGTTTAGTTCTCCTCCCCCACCCCGGGCTTTGGGGTGGGTACAGGTAAAAGAACAGTAAGTCAGATTAAAAGGCAGTAACTTATAGTTGGTTTCTGCATTGTAGCTTAGGGTCAAAAGCGGGTCCTGAGTCTGCAGACGCTGAACTACTGATATGCGAAGATGGGTAGCCCTGTTAGTCTGTCC
>NW_015317732.1:0-245 GCF_001447785.1 Gekko japonicus
TTGCTTATTTATAGTCTGCCTTTCTTGGTGTGACTCAAAACAGATTACATCGCGTAAGTGAAATATAGTCAACAAGATGGGACATTCAACCATAGGATTTGGACTACCGAAAGCAGAAAACAAACAGAAATCTGAAACAAAGCAGGAGCTTTAAATGTGGCACCTTAAGTGGTGCTGAAACCACATAGCAGGGGTGACCAAACTGCGGCTCGAGGCCATGCGGCTCTTTCACACATGTTGTGTGG
>NW_015317733.1:0-245 GCF_001447785.1 Gekko japonicus
GCAGGGGAAGGAGAGACATCAGTCTTCCCTTCTCAACTTTTTCACCACAGAAACAAACACCAGGAGGTCTGTTTGCCCCTTCTTCTGGCTTCCCATGCCCTGAGATGGACATACTACTTTGTGGGGCTGCCTCTGCACAGCCCACTACTAAAGCTCTATTATCCAATCCTACAATCTTTTGCCTTACTGATCTCCAGTTTTTAGCTAGTCGTATTAGTAGCCCATTAGTAAGATAAAAATAACCA
>NW_015317734.1:0-245 GCF_001447785.1 Gekko japonicus
GGGGAGGAGTGAGTGATGCCCCTTTCCTGAAGAAGGCGGGGGAGGACGGTGCTGCTTTTCTCGTGGAAGGGGGGTGGCTGAGCTGCCGCGAGGCCGGCTTGCTTCAGAGTTCTGGCCGTCTTCCAAAAATGTCACCATTTCCTCGCATGTGGATTTTGAACGAATTGGATGCCGACTGTGTCCTGCCCTGGCAGTCCGGGTTTGTATTGTGACTGTTGTTAGGCAAAGGTAAAGGTTCCCTTGCT
>NW_015317735.1:0-245 GCF_001447785.1 Gekko japonicus
TTCCGCCTCGATCTTTGGCCTCATCGCGAAGGGTGGATGCCGTGCCTTGATCCGGATGGGAGATGGGCGTCCCAGTGAACCGGCCAAGGGACCCGTCGAAAACCTGCGGGAACTCATTACACACGTCCATGAAGTCTACCCGCTGCAGCTGGTGGAGCCCCCCGATGGTCAAGCCCAGCAGCTTAAACCAGGACATCCCTATTAGGCTGGAAAGCCGGCCGCCCACCACGAGAATGTCCAGATAT
>NW_015317736.1:0-245 GCF_001447785.1 Gekko japonicus
TCAAGGGGTCCTCTGGCTTGCCTCCCATAGAGCAGTTCGGGTTCCTCCCTGTGCTCGAAGATCAGGTTGCAAACGTTGATCCCAAGCATTGGGATGCTTCCCTTTTAAGGCCATTTGCCTTTGTCTTTGGTCATCAGGTTTAAACTGGCAAGGCTGTTCTACTGTGAGTGTTGGTTCACTTAATTCAGCTGTCTGCTACAGTTCCTGCAGGCTGTCATCCTGTTGCTGTTCAGTCAGGAACTCTG
>NW_015317737.1:0-245 GCF_001447785.1 Gekko japonicus
GTATTGTATAAATTTGTGGAAGGCAATAGGTAAATTGTTATATGTAGGTCATAGTAATTTATGGTCCTGTTCATTTTGACTATTTTGTTATCTAAAGTAAGGGGAAAAGTAAATAAGTGCAGGTAACAGTATGTTGTTAAAACATTTAAGTTTAATGTGTGTTGTAGGATATATTTGTTATATGGGTTATTCTTGATGAAAGCTGTGATATTGTAGAGCAGAATTAATTAAGCGATGTGATCTGA
>NW_015317738.1:0-245 GCF_001447785.1 Gekko japonicus
GTCCCAGCCTCTGTTCACACTTTCAGACCTGAGAGAACAGAAAAGCAAGTTCAGACACCCACAAATATAAATCGGCTATTCCTCAATAACAACGTGGGGCTTGCCTCTCTTTAAGAGTCGGTCTGAGCTTGCCCTCGGAGTCCAAAGGAGGAGGAGCTTTGGAGACATCCCTTAAAAATGGTCCCCGAGAGCCAAAATCCCCTCTGCATCACTCATTTCTCAGTCATAAGAACATAAGAACATAA
>NW_015317739.1:0-245 GCF_001447785.1 Gekko japonicus
GACGGAGTACTCTCTGTGTCAAGGTCACATACCGGCAATTCTTTGATACAAATCCACACAAGGAGGCCTTTTGAGGCTTTCCTTTGCATCCTCTGTGGCATGTTTGGGTAGACTCCTGTGTTCTCTTTGTTGCAATGGTTCCACAGCTGTCCCTGGTTCTTCTCTGAGCTTGTCAGTAAGTCTCTTACAATTTGCAATAGGAACAAAAGCGCTATTGACCCAGTCACATGCTGAGTACATCCGTC
>NW_015317740.1:0-245 GCF_001447785.1 Gekko japonicus
CATCTTAACCACTGAGCCACCGTGGCCCTAGTGGAGGCTTATAGTCTCCTGTATATTGGGAATCTCTTTAAGAGGGATTTGTGTGTACACGCAGACCCACAGACAGGCCCGTAGCCAGGAATTTTTTTTGCCCGTGGGGCATATTTTTTGCCTGTGGGGCAGACACAGCATCAGATTAAAAAAATTAAAATAAACACAAATTGCAGCTCTACAAACCTGAACTGTATTTCACTCCCCTCTAGAAC
>NW_015317741.1:0-245 GCF_001447785.1 Gekko japonicus
CCAGTTCCCAACCGTAATCAATTCAGAAGCAAAAGAAACAACTTTCCATTTTTTTCAGTGGCATGCGGAGAGAGCAAAGAAGGGGCATCGCTCCAGGACCTGCCAACTATAACGTACTCCTTCGCACTGTTTCCTCACAATCTTAAATACATTGATTGTCTCCTATCTTTGCAATTGGTGCTTCCATAAATTAGCTTTTGAACACAGAAAGCAATGATCATTTGGAATACTGTGTGCAATTCTGG
>NW_015317742.1:0-245 GCF_001447785.1 Gekko japonicus
ATCCACCATTGGCTTCTCTTATGTTCTTGTCATCTTGGGAGACCATTTCATCACCCCGGTGCACCAAAACAGTATAATATATACAGCAAACAGTGCCAGAATAGCAGAGTTGGAGAGTAGTGCAATAACAACAGGATATACCGACTCACCGCATTGTACATATACAGAAAATTCTTGGCAATAATAATTTACTGGTTTATCTAGGTAGCTTGGCATGATATGAACAGCAGCCTCTTTTCCTTACC
>NW_015317743.1:0-245 GCF_001447785.1 Gekko japonicus
GTATTTACAGGCCAAATGTCAACTTTCTACGTATAGCTGGATAAAGAAAAGGGTCTATCAGAAACATTATTGGTTGAAATTACTTCAGGCCTCCTCTGTGTGGGATTCATGCAAATTCTGGCATTTGGTAAACCACAGTAGAAGACACTCTCCCTCTTCTTATTCAGTGACCCTTACAAACTGGGAGAATTACTTAAAAACCATTTTTAACAATTCCATCTCTTTGCCAGAAGGCCCTTCTCTGA
>NW_015317744.1:0-245 GCF_001447785.1 Gekko japonicus
GGAGGCTATCAGAGTCTGTCTAGGAGCAGGCCGAGGTGTTTAATTTTCCCTCTCACAGGCGATTTTTAACAGCCTATTAACTACAAACTGAGGCAGGCTAATAAAAGGTGCCGGTTGCCATGGCAATTATCTCTTAATCTCAGAGGACCTGAGATCACAAGCTCTAAACAGGAACCAGCTAAAAGAGAGGAGTCCAAATGTATCCTCTCTCACTCCTGTTTTCCTACCCTCCCGCATCCAAACTC
>NW_015317745.1:0-245 GCF_001447785.1 Gekko japonicus
TTTATTTATTTATTTAATATTTGGTTTGGTACAAAATGAAATGAAGTGATTTGATTACTATGAAGGGATATAACTATGGTGGAATATGAAAATGTGAATGATTTGATCTGATTAATGTTGGGATGCATATATAGTGCTTGGATTACTGGCTTCACTATAAATGAGTTTAAAATATTAGATATTATATTTTTAAAGTTTAATGACATTAAAGAATAACTGTAAGGGTACCATCAATCAACGAGCCA
>NW_015317746.1:0-245 GCF_001447785.1 Gekko japonicus
GAATGTCTCTTGCCTTGAAAACTGTACAGAGCTACCATAAGTCAACTGTGATTTGATGCCCCCCCAAATAAAAAATTGAGCTGTCCAGGTGTGTGTATTCACTTTGAAAAACTGCTTTGAAAGGGAAATGACCCCTTGATATCACAGGGAGCCAACCAGTCAATACTATATACAGCCAGTATTGGCTAAGAAGAACGACATTCTCTTAGCTCAGTTCTTTAAGGGAAGATTGTGTGTCATGTGCT
>NW_015317747.1:0-245 GCF_001447785.1 Gekko japonicus
GGGAAGGAGGGAAAGCTGAAGACAGGGAGCAGATAAAGGCAGTCTGGGAGCAGAAAGATGTGGTTGCGTGAGTGACGGGGAGGCTGCCATGAAACAGAACAAGGTAGGTGGGCAGGACAGAAAGAAAGAAAAGAGGCTGCCGACTACACCAGGGGGAGGCAAAGACAAAAGGCAAGAGCGAGAGAGCGAATGGGGAAATGAGATTTCCCCACCTCCCGTGAGTCCTCGCAGGTCCCCCGCTTTAC
>NW_015317748.1:0-245 GCF_001447785.1 Gekko japonicus
AGACACTGGGAAGTTCCCTTCTCAGTGAGTGATACTACTCTTGCTCAATTTAGGATCCAAGCCAAAGAGCTTTTCCCATGGAAAAGCTTTGACCTGCCAACAGAACAGTCATAGGCCTTTCCCTCCCCCCTACAGCACCTCCAAAGTTGTTGCTGTGCATCAGGGCTGTCAGGAACACCCTCAAAGGTAACAATGATGTGCCATTCATGGACCAAAAAATCTGTGGGCACATGGCAACTTGGGAT
>NW_015317749.1:0-245 GCF_001447785.1 Gekko japonicus
CTGTCTCATCCTTTTCTGGCTGCTTTTATTAAGTGTCATCCAGGGACAGGTGCAGTTCATCAATGTCTGAGCAGCCTACCCTGCTGTCAGCCCTGTTCCTGCAGTGACTCAGGCTCACGAGCAGGGGTTGACTGATGCTGGGCTGCTATCCACGCACTACAGCGCTGCTCCTGTGCTTCCCTCCGGACCCGCCTGTTGGAATGAGCAAGTGCCTCTACTTGTGTCATGAAAGAGTTAATCTGTTG
>NW_015317750.1:0-245 GCF_001447785.1 Gekko japonicus
TTTCGTGAGTCACGGTTCGCTTCTTCAGAGTGGGGATGTCAGGCAGGGCCCTGCAGCTGGTGGGAGGGTTGTAAGGGAGGGGAGCATTGTCTGTCAGGTTGACAACCTCCAGGTGGCACCTGGAGATCTCCTGCTGTTACAATTGATCTCCATATGACCAAGATCAGTTCCCCTGGAGAAAAGGGCTGCTTTGGAGGGTGGGGTCTATGGAATCACACCCCGCTGAGGCCCCTCCCCTTCCCAAA
>NW_015317751.1:0-245 GCF_001447785.1 Gekko japonicus
TAGTCTGGAGGTCAGTTATAATTCCAGGGAGATGTCTGGGCCCAACTTGGAGGATGGCACCCCTGACCTGCCCTTCTACATTTCAGGCAAAGAGAAGAAAATATCCACATTTTGTAAACAAACTGTCACTTGCAGAGCAAGCACAGAGAGGCATAAATTGACATATGAGTGGGTTGGTCTGCATTTAATTACCCTGACAACTGTGTTTGGATTTGATTTAAAAATACAACTTTTCTTTTGTTGCA
>NW_015317752.1:0-245 GCF_001447785.1 Gekko japonicus
GTAGGCTATGCTGCCAGAATGCCACTTTGGTTATTTCTTTATTTAATAAAATATTGATACCTCTCCTTTCCTCTTTGACTTGAGGTGGCATGTACACACACAATATATGTGCTCTCCTTTTCAACCATATTGGTTTACATAGGTATGTTTTAGAGCACATGGGTCCTAACGACATGTTTTGTGGAAGATACATGAGCAGATCAGGCATCGGGGAGTTTAAAAGAAAGCTGTTGGTGGGATATATA
>NW_015317753.1:0-245 GCF_001447785.1 Gekko japonicus
CATTGGCTTCTCTTATGTTCTTAATGTCCCAAAATGCCCCCCAAATCCCCCTGCAGGCATGGTGAGGGGAGACCTGTCAACTCTGTCTTAACCACTACACCATGCTGAAGTGATGAAAGGATGGAATTATATCCTATGCTTAGGGCACATCTGGTGGAAATTTGAGGTCCTGGGTCGTTGGTTTTTTCATCTTGGATTTGGGATACATGGCTCTGATTGGCTCTGTAGTTGATTCAAATGCTGGC
>NW_015317754.1:0-245 GCF_001447785.1 Gekko japonicus
GGATAGTGTAACGGACTGTCTTCTCCCGTATGTTGCGGCCTAGGACCTAAAATCACAGGGAAAGGCCCTCTTTGTCGTTCCCTTCGACCAAAGAAGCTTGTGCCAGGAACACGAGAGATGGCATTTTTAGCGGCAGCTCCAGGGTTATGGAACAACCTCTCCGGAGAAGTCTGCCCAGCCCCTCCGAACTCAATCTTTAGGAGGCAGCTGAACACAGTTTTATTCATGACAACCTTTGATGAGTT
>NW_015317755.1:0-245 GCF_001447785.1 Gekko japonicus
CAGTTTTAATGAAGCCAAGTTCATAACTTTCAGCATGTTAGTGTTTTGCAGTGTATGGATATCTTTCGTTCCCACTTATATGAGTACAAAAGGCAAATATAAGGTGGCTGTGGAGATCTTCTCCATTCTGGCCTCTAGTACAGGCATACTGGTTTGTATCTTTTTCCCCAAGTGTCATATAATTATCCTGAGGCCTGAACTGAACTGTAAGGAGAAGTTAACAAAGAGACAATCCTGAAACTTTT
>NW_015317756.1:0-245 GCF_001447785.1 Gekko japonicus
TATCCTATTTCCATACCTTCACAGATGAAAATCGCTCTGAAAAAAGAGTTCAACTTCCCATTGGTACAATCCTCCTGGAGGCATCTTGGCATTCAGATACCACTGGATCTCAAATACTTAATATCCTGCAACTTCTACAAGCTAAATAACGACACCCAAAAGCATTTAAAAGATTGGAATGCCCTCACACTTACACTACCGGACAGACTGCATCTGGTTCAAAGTTTTATTTTTCCCAGTTTCTT
>NW_015317757.1:0-246 GCF_001447785.1 Gekko japonicus
CCCCCAAATCTCGAGGAATTTCCCAACCCGGGGCTGGGAAGCCTAAATGAGTCAGAAGCCATTTTATCCAGGTTCTCTAGGTTTTGCTACTGCGAGCTTCTGTGAAAAAGGTTGAAACGCTTGGGGCTCTTTAGCTTGGAGAAACGGCGGCTGAGGGGTGACACGATCGAGCTTTACAAGATTATGCCTGGGATAGAGCAGGTCGAGAAAAAAGTTGCTTTCTCCCTTCCTCACAATACAAGAACT
>NW_015317758.1:0-245 GCF_001447785.1 Gekko japonicus
TGACCGGGGCCCCTGTTTATCTTCTGAGATCAGACAAGATCGGGCCAGCCTGGGCCAATCAGGTCAGGATTACAGTATGAATTCTAAAAGTATAAAGTATAATTCTGATTTGTGAATGAACTATTTGTTTATTTACAAGATTTTTATCATTCTCCAAGAATCTCATTCATCGGTCCCTCCCTCACAACAAAAGTGACTGCAAAAGGGCTTAACCAGGGGTCATCCAGAGAGCTTCATGGCAGAGC
>NW_015317759.1:0-245 GCF_001447785.1 Gekko japonicus
GGATTTTAGAAAAGACTTTTTCTATACACCTGTATGCAAAGATTTCTGCAAGAAGAGTGGGGGAAAAAACAGACCATGGCATGGATGGATGTTCCACCAAACTACAAAGGGGTAGATGAGGCTATCTGACACTATAAACAGAAGCTTGGGCCACCTCTTTGCAAGTAAACAATCTGACACAGTGGAATGGATCCGGTGATCTGACAGCAAGAGGTGCTGAAGTTGTGGATCTTCCCCATTTTGCT
>NW_015317760.1:0-245 GCF_001447785.1 Gekko japonicus
CATTTTCCGGCCAGTGTGACCGGAGCCTTAGTTGGCTTTAAGAGTATTAGCCAACTTAACGAAGGGCAGGTCCATCAATGGTCCATGATGACCACAAAGAATCTCCATGTTCAGAGGCCATAATCTTCTGAATACCAGTACGGGTAGGCAAAAAGGAGTCTTTGGCTTGGATGCCCCATTTGCAGATCTCCCAGGGTTATATGGCTAATTACTGTATGAAGCAGGATGCTGGATTAGATGGACCA
>NW_015317761.1:0-245 GCF_001447785.1 Gekko japonicus
GGGGGGGGGAGGTAAACAGCTGCCTGTGAGGCACAGCTGACTTCTGCTGCTGAAGCAGGAAGACTGCCTACGCCAGTGAGCCCGTGCCTCTCCGTGTCAGAGAGGAGAGCTCGAGGTAGGGAAAAGTTGCCTTCCTCTATCCCCGGAGGCTGAAAAGGTTTATTTATTTAATTTTATTTAATTGGAGCCCCTCCATTTAAAAAAATCCTGGCTAGGGACCTGAATCTGTCCCTGAGCCTTTGTTA
>NW_015317762.1:0-245 GCF_001447785.1 Gekko japonicus
CACCACTCCAAGCAGTGGCAGGGGGAAATTCTTTAAAGAGACACTGTTGCCAGTGTGATGGTATCACTTCTGGGGGGGAACTGAAAGTGAGGACAGGTAGCTCTAGGAATTACCAGAAAGTCTACAGTTTTACCATAAAGTTTCCAGCGACTCCTAGAGCGACCTGCCATCACTTCCAGGGAAAACCTGGATTTTGTCATGCTGCTGCTGATGCCCTCCCCCACCATGTCCCTGCCCCCAGTGTT
>NW_015317763.1:0-245 GCF_001447785.1 Gekko japonicus
AGTGAGAGAGGAGGGGGGAGTGGGCAGCTCTTGGGCCCAGCACAACAGCCAGTCAATCAGTGCATGAGTGGCCCCCGTACCACCTTCCTCCTTCTTCCCCCCCCCACTCCTCAGAGTGCCTGTGTGCAGGCGTGCAGGCCTCTGCCACCTTCTCTCCTCCTTTACTCCCCCATTTCAGAGGATTCCATCCTTCCCCCCACCTCATTTTCCATCACATTGATAGGTCCCCCCCTTCCAGTCTTATT
>NW_015317764.1:0-245 GCF_001447785.1 Gekko japonicus
GATCTCCAGACGACCAAGATCAGTTCCTCCAGAGAAAATGGCTCTATGGCATTTTACCCTGCTGTGGTTCATTCTCTCCCCACACCCCACCTGTCCTAGTCTCCAACCCACAAATCCCAACCCAGAGCCGGCAACCTTAGAAGGTCTAATTTTATAACAAAAAGGGCACTTGGATGAGGAGAGCTGAACCCTTCTTTTCTCCCTTTAGGGATTTCACATATCCTAAATATGATACTGGGGGGGAA
>NW_015317765.1:0-245 GCF_001447785.1 Gekko japonicus
TATACCAGGCACCACAAAATACCTGGTCATATCTGCAAATTGTACCTTTACTTTCAAATATGTATATACACCAAATATAAACATTTTAGACTTCAAAAAAGCAGACACAGACTTTAATATTTAATCAAGAAATTTTGATGCCTAAGTAGGGCAGAAAATCCAAATGACTCCACTACAATGGTAAAAATATATTAATATAACTACATAATTGAGAGTTTGTTGCTCTTTAATGGTCTCCCCCCCCC
>NW_015317766.1:0-245 GCF_001447785.1 Gekko japonicus
GGGAAATATAGAGATGTTAGTACCTCAGGTGTTCCAACCCTCTCAGGAACATCTCATTCCCAATGATTAAACTGCAGATAATCACCACAGGACAAAAACATTTCAAATGAATTAAAAACAAAATAACATTTGCAGACAGCATTAAGCTCGATCACTCATGTGGCCCCCTATCCTGAGGTGCGTTCACTTACTGCATTTAGTGCTTCAAATATATTGCACTGTTACAAGGCCCCTGCAAGGTAGGA
>NW_015317767.1:0-245 GCF_001447785.1 Gekko japonicus
GTGCACATGCACACTGGAGACACTCTACAAATTTGTACCAGGCTGAGAAACAATAGCTACTTAGGCTTTGTGTAGAACTTCTGCTTATTCTCTGGAGTGTGGAACCATTTCCAGACCTGCGGATCCTTGACCTGTAAGGCATGAATTGAGGTTGCACATTTTTACAAAGAAGCAGCAGTGGGAAGTTGCAACACTGTCGGCGGGACGTATCCGCTTGAAATATCTATGTTGAGTTTGGTTTAAGA
>NW_015317768.1:0-245 GCF_001447785.1 Gekko japonicus
CAGGCTGATGTTCAACTAATAAAGTTTTATTGAAACTGATAGAATAGCATAGCATATATACAAAAGACAGCAAATCAAGCATACAAGGTCTAATCAAGAAATAAAGATTGTAGCAGGGAATAGAGTTGAGGGTAGATTATATTTACCAGAGCAACCAGGGCTTGGTGGCTGTGGTTGATGGTGACACACACATACAATGGGGGTTGGGTCCCCTTTATACAGGAAAACTGTGCTTTGAAGCAGAG
>NW_015317769.1:0-245 GCF_001447785.1 Gekko japonicus
AATAAATTGAGACTCATTTATTATAAAAGACTTTGGGGAAGGGGAAAATGATTGAACAGATACTTTTACACACTAATCCTAAGGAGCATTCCATCCTTTAAAGCCCACCGACTTCAATGCACTTAGAAGCATGCAGCTCTGCTTAGGGCTGTGCTGTTTGTCATGGATGAAAACGGCACAAGAATCTCACTGCCTCTTTGGACATTCATCTTATGTCTGTCTCATTCTTTGTTTGCTAATTTTAA
>NW_015317770.1:0-245 GCF_001447785.1 Gekko japonicus
TAATAATCTAATCCTAGGCTATACACCATCTCTGTGGGTGCTTCCAACCATCACATATTATCAATTCAAAAGGCAGCCTTGTTTGCCAAGTGTATTATCTTACAACACTGGAAATCTTTTATTCCTCCTGCTATGGATGGTTGAGCCAATGATATGTCAGATCTCTGTATAAGGAAGAGAATTGCATACAATAGATGAGAAGCTCCTCAGATCTTCACTTTCATCTGGCAAGATTTCTTGTACCT
>NW_015317771.1:0-245 GCF_001447785.1 Gekko japonicus
AGGTACTTTGCTTGCCTGCAGAGGTGGTGCCAAAGTTAATCTTATCTGGCCTAGGAGCAAGAACTTCAGTGGCTTGTAATGTTCTCCATGAATGTAAGTGCTGCCTGACCCCAGATTCTCTATCTCAGATGATGTTTCCAGTCATACATCTTTTCCTGGTTTCTCCTTCCCTTCTCCCCTCCAGGCACCAGCAGTGGATGCAGCAACAGACTTGCTGAGCCAGTTGGCTGCACTAATAGTTAGAA
>NW_015317772.1:0-245 GCF_001447785.1 Gekko japonicus
AGGCAAGGGTCCTGACGCCCAGGGCGCTGGGGGCTCCGGCCGAGGAAGGGCGCGGGGACCCTGAGGCCAGGTCTCCGGATCGGTGGCGATTGCGACAGGTCGGCTGTCGAAGAAGTGCTTCTCTGGAGGCTTTCGCAGCCAAACTGCGGCAGTAATTTCCGGTTCGTTTGCAGTGCAATCTCGTGCGTTTCTGTTTCAAAAGAACGCCCCAGCGACACTGTGCCATCCTGTCGGCTGCTTAGGAA
>NW_015317773.1:0-245 GCF_001447785.1 Gekko japonicus
GCTTAGAGGGAACGCTGCTTGTGGGTCACCATACTGAAAGGCTGCGACTCGACGGACTGTGTTACTCGGAAGGGGGCAGTTACAAGCACAGCTGGAGTCTCACAAAAAGAGACCACCTGGTCACTGGATGTTCCAGCTGTGAGCAAAGATCTCCCAGTACAGTAACTCTTAAGCATCTTGTGCTGAAGAGGGTGCACTTTCGTGCCACGTTTGCTCTCCTCTCCATCTTCCTCTCTCCCTGTGTT
>NW_015317774.1:0-245 GCF_001447785.1 Gekko japonicus
TAACATGTGTCTACTTTGATGAAGGTAATTGTACCTTATTGTAAAATAACTTTTCCCTACTTCCTTACTCACCAAAGTAATCTTAAAAATTTTCTGCCTAAAACCTAATTTCTGCCTGTTGCAGAAATTTCTGCCTGGTCAGCAAAATCACGTATTTAAATTGCCAACAACAATACGGTATCTTGATTATTCTGTGCTTAAATAGATATGGATTCAACTCCCTTTCTTGGTTGGGAATAATGAGT
>NW_015317775.1:0-245 GCF_001447785.1 Gekko japonicus
TTTTAATCCCCTAATAAAACACATCTGGTGCAATAAAACAAACTCATGCCCCCACCCAGTCTTACTTGTGATTTAAAATGGCTACACTAAATGTTAAAAGTGTTGTTTCACCTGCAGAAAATGGGGCTTTCACAGAGCATTCTCTAGATAGGCTGTGGTGTCCAGATGCCATGCCAACGATACCTTTAAAAAGGTCTCTCTTTTTAAAAAATGGATATCAGTCCAGCTGACAACTGGTGTTCCAC
>NW_015317776.1:0-245 GCF_001447785.1 Gekko japonicus
GGGGGGGGATTAATGGTAAACATATGTTTACCAGGCTTATCAGACTGATAGAGGGAAAGGTTGGTGTTGTAAAAGCTTTAGGAATCATTTCCTTGTCATTTGGGTAGGGTGCACTAAAATTAAAATGGAGAATGGATAAAATACCCAAGAAATTTCGCTAATCAGATCAGGGTAGTGCTTCCCTCCAAATTCTGCAGGTATTTCAGCCAAGGAATAACCTCCAAGTTCACCTAGAAAATGTTTTC
>NW_015317777.1:0-245 GCF_001447785.1 Gekko japonicus
GTGTGTGTTTTCCTGCTTATCTGAGCACAGCTCTGAAACCTCTGAAGGAGCTGTTTTTGAAGGAGCCGTTTCCCTGACCCGCCATCCCTGTGTGTTCCTTTCTCCTTCACCCTCTTCTCCTCTGTTCCCCTTGATGCCTGTCCAGTTCTTCATGCGGAAGACGCCCTGAGATTTTGGGAAGTCTGTGTTAGGGATTGTTAGGAAAAGGATTGAGCATAAAATGGCCAGTGTTGTAATGCCCTTGT
>NW_015317778.1:0-245 GCF_001447785.1 Gekko japonicus
CAAGTGTCACCAGAAGCCTGTTCTTCGGGGGGGGGGACACACAGACCCCTTGGGAGAGCATCTCAGAGTCTTCAGAGCCTTTCCTATCAGGAATGAGAGACACTGCTCAGGAGGAGTCCCAAACAGACCCCCTTTAACATGCTTATAAATAATAATAATAGTGTCCTGACTTAGCGGTTGACTCCGCAGGGTTTTCGAGGCAAGAGACAACCACCGGCGGCCTGCCCTTGCCTCCCTCTGCGTAG
>NW_015317779.1:0-245 GCF_001447785.1 Gekko japonicus
ATCTCTTCAACCCTGGTTTACACAGTTCTGCTTTCTTCACTTTCTTACTTTGCAGCCACTTAAACAAAAACATGCATTTCCCAGTAAGAAAGTGAAAAAGGAAATTAGAACTCACAAATTTTGCAGTCTGGAATTTTCTAGAAGATGTAGTAATTTAACTGAGTAGTGGTGTCTGTAAGGAATTCCAATAATGGAGGAGGAAGATCATGTTAAGGCTGTCAACCAAGCCAGCACTGGAGCAAGAC
>NW_015317780.1:0-245 GCF_001447785.1 Gekko japonicus
GTGTGCACACTCACCATACTGTAAGGCATACACAGAGAAGTGAAAAGAAGTTACAACAGAGAACGGATTAAAAGGAAAATGCAAAGCAGCAATGTTGCTTTTGCACTGTTACTACAGCAGTGCGGCCCTCTAAGTGATTTCTGTTGTGTGTTTCCTGGTGTAAAAAAGAAGCCCTGTGCCCTCCTACATTCTTCTGAATCTACAAAATAGTGCCTATGGTGACCGCTCCATCTGCACCAAATATA
>NW_015317781.1:0-245 GCF_001447785.1 Gekko japonicus
ATATTTGTTCAAGTGCATGAGTCTGTGTTTTAAAAATAACTTCCAGACTTCAGGAATATATATATTTTTCAGTTGTTTGAAACTAAAAAATTGTTGTCATCTAACAACAGCCACTTCTTTTAATGCACATCAACCAAATGCCAGGGGAAAATTTAAAAGCAGAACAGAAGAAAAGGCTTGATAAACTGCTGAAATGTGCCTTATGCAGTATTTACCATTGTTTATGAAAAAGTATCTTATTTTTT
>NW_015317782.1:0-245 GCF_001447785.1 Gekko japonicus
ACCTCTGAATGTCTCTTGCTTGGAAAACCGCACGGGGTTTGCCATAAGTCAGTTGTGATTTGAGGGCACTCTCCACCACCAATAGGGTTGTAATTTTATGTTCTGTGTAAAAAAATTAGATAGTTTTCATTGCATCTTGTGTATCACACTGGTGTTTTTTTAACCTCGTTTTCTACGTTTGTCATTCAGTTTCATTGCATGGCTTTACAGTGTACTTATTGTTTCCATTGCACTCCGAGAAAAAA
>NW_015317783.1:0-245 GCF_001447785.1 Gekko japonicus
CATTTGGCGCAGAGGGGAAGCGAGCCTATTTCTAGTTATCACACACCCTTTGATGCTGCGGGCCCAGCCAATCACTGCTCAATCAGATAGCAATTTCAGGTGAGTGGGTTCCCCCCCCCTTCATTTCCCATGAGCATAAACGAGGAACTGCACCTCCACATGGAAGGTTCCCCATGGAGTATGCGGCTATGTCCGTACTGCTAAACGAGAGGGGGAAATGGCACAGAGTCAGGATGGAATGATCA
>NW_015317784.1:0-245 GCF_001447785.1 Gekko japonicus
GGCACTTCAGACACACAATAAAAGGAGCTGCACAACTTTTGTCTGTGGTTTCTCAGTGGTCTACCATCCAGGCATGGCTCAGGACGGGACCTATTTGCTTCCACAAGGAAGTGAGCCATTTTTGACTCAGCATTCATTGAGAACTCAAAATATAGATCAAGGATAGCCTTTCAATTATTCTTCTTAGTTCAGTTCTGAGGCCCAAAGAATTTGAACTACTCTCAGAAGAGAGAGGAGCTGTGGTG
>NW_015317785.1:0-245 GCF_001447785.1 Gekko japonicus
AGGAAACATGATTTCTGCACTGGGCCAAGTATAAAAGCAGTTTTGTATTTAAGATTTACATTTTTGATGCTTAGACCAAATACTTCCTGTTATGCTGCTTTTAGTTTAGTTCCAATGAGAAACTATCTGGCTTCCTGTCATATTCTGGATACTAAATACAATAAAATGAATGAATGGTTCAATCCACAAGGTACAGTCATTAACAAAAAATAGTAATTTCACTTAGAAGAAGAAGAGATTGGATT
>NW_015317786.1:0-245 GCF_001447785.1 Gekko japonicus
ATTTTGTGGCTTCGGATAAGAGTGTCGGTTGAGACAGGTTTTATTTGGCTTTTAGTGAGGGTTTGAGGTCAGCTTAGGGAAGAGCGCTTGTTTCAGTGAGACAAATAGCATCAGCGAAGGGCCAGACCTGCCTCCGTTCCATGGACAGTTTCCGTGGACAGGAGCGCTGTGGGCTGAAAGAGCCACCTTGGTCCTGTCTGTTGTGGGAAGCGGTTCCAGTCAGGGCCGGCTCACCCACTAGGCAA
>NW_015317787.1:0-245 GCF_001447785.1 Gekko japonicus
GGGTCCGAGCCATGGTAGGCGCATGGGGTGTGTGTGCAAAATAAGCTGAGGCCGGTCCTGAGAACATTACTTAAGGGGGCTGAGCTCAGAGGACCCAGAGGACCAAGCAAAGAAACTCCCCCTCCCCAATCCCCAGATGCACTATTGTCCCAGCGAGAGGTTGAGTTTGCACCAAGTTTGGAGCCGCAGAAAGAGGGGGAGGGTTGGCCCCAAAGTGGCTACTGCGAGGACCTCTCCAGCTGAGC
>NW_015317788.1:0-245 GCF_001447785.1 Gekko japonicus
AAAACTTGTAGTTATTTGGTTGGCACAGCTCACTTGCCTACAGCTGGCTAAATTATAAAACAAATAAAAACCAATTCCTTCTTGGTACTTTTTATAACTCCATGCATTACTGTTTAACATTAGTGGTCTTATCTTCTCCAAAAAACCATTATTGGATAATACAAACGTTAGACTTGTAAACTTTCCATGAACCTTGAAAACTTCCCCCCTCCCCCCCCCCCCCCCACCCTTCTGGATATCAACCA
>NW_015317789.1:0-245 GCF_001447785.1 Gekko japonicus
TTTATTTGTTCATTTCAGTGGGGCTTGGCATTGCTAAGCACTAAAATGCACACAGTGACTCAACAGGGCAGACACTTCCATCCATAGGCATGCATTTAAAATGCTGTGAATGGTGGTGGGGGACACACACACACACAGGAATTCTGACAGCGCTGAGTATAGGGGGAAGGGTGCTTGTTAATGTAGATAGATAAAGAGGCCAGATCTTTGGTTGACTGGATACAAAAGGCTGTGATATTCTCTCT
>NW_015317790.1:0-245 GCF_001447785.1 Gekko japonicus
TTGTGTAACCTGGCTAAGGACCCTGACAGAGAGCAGCTGGCGTTAAGCATTTTGTCACAGCTGTCGCAGGAACCAAGACGAGATGGGTGCATGCAATGAAACGACGGGAGGCAGGGATAGGGAACAGCCGAGAGGAGAGAACTTGTGCTTGGAACGTGCAGTGGCAAAGGGGAATGGAGAACGAGGCAAAGGGGGCACTGGTGTCGACTCAAACAGCTTAGCGGCTCAAGCCCAGTTCAGGGCTG
>NW_015317791.1:0-245 GCF_001447785.1 Gekko japonicus
CCAGGAAGCCTCCAGTGAAAGCTTTTGACCTCACTGCATTCTCATAGCCGGGTATGAAACCTCATCTAGCAGCTTCTAGCATAGTAGCGAGCGGAGACAGAAGGAAGGCAGCTCCTCCCGCTCAGGCTACCCTAATATGGGTCTGGTGCCAAGCTAGAAACAGGGTCAGATTTCTATGGATACGTGTCCATCTTGACCACACCTGGCAATTCAGAGTAAGAACAGAAGGACATAAGAAGAGCCCT
>NW_015317792.1:0-245 GCF_001447785.1 Gekko japonicus
TCTAGTGCTATAAGCATATATTTAAAACAATAACAACAGGAGATTTATACAGCTCTTATAATGAAGCATTTTTACTTAGCTGCATTTAGTACTACAACTCAAGAGCAAACGGTAAGTAGTTCACATAAAATGGCATATGTTAAACTTAGAGTTTACATCTACTTAAGTAGCACAGAAGGGTTAAAGAGTGTCAACCGATCCTGGTTCCGATCGCACAATTTTATTTAAATCCATTGGTGGGGGGG
>NW_015317793.1:0-245 GCF_001447785.1 Gekko japonicus
GCTAAATGTTCAAGAGCTAAATTCAAGAGTTAAATAAGGGACATTAATAATTGGAAAGACATAAGCTCCCTCTCCTAGCACATCATGGTCCTGATTTGAATTGGGACCACACATTCCCAGTGAGGGATTTGCCATATATGTCTGATTAAAAGTCCTTGCAACAGACCTGGACTCAACCCAAGGACTGTGTAGCATGTTTAAGGCCCTTTCAACTTTGGAAGTGAAGCAGGGTTGGCTCTGGTTAG
>NW_015317794.1:0-245 GCF_001447785.1 Gekko japonicus
CCCCCCCACCCGCTCTGAGTTCAATACATACATCCCTGCTTCAACTGTAAAAGAGGGGGAGTTCTGTAAAATGAATTAACTCATCCATATCTTTATAAATTTCAAACTCTTTCTGAGGAATGTTTGTGAATCATGGATTACTTTGGAAATGTGGCAAGTAGGCTGGCTGTTTCCATAGGTTCTCTGCAGTCAAGTTCAACATAGTAGCTGTAGAGTAAGGATGATCTTGGCTAAGGGTCAGAACC
>NW_015317795.1:0-245 GCF_001447785.1 Gekko japonicus
GAAACATTAAACGACTTAGTTCGGCAAAATAAGGCCATACAAGGACTTAAAAACAAAGGGGAGGAATACAAACTAAGAGCATTTGCGGATGACCTGGTATTCATTATGGAAGAACCTAAAACTTCAATTAAAGAACTAATGGAGATTATAAGAAAATATGGAGCAGTAGCAGGCCTGAAGATCAATACCACCAAAACGAAATTACTGGTAAAAAATTGTGATATAGCCACCAAACAAGAAATAAA
>NW_015317796.1:0-245 GCF_001447785.1 Gekko japonicus
CTTTGCCCAAAGTGGGAGGGGGTTCTCTCCCCTCCCCTCATGGAGCAGGACTGGGGAGAGGTTGCTGCAGAAGGAGGAGGCGGGATCCCTCCTCCAAAAGGGGCCAGTCAATCTGAGGCCAGGCACCTAGAGAAGGCTAGTAGGACAGTGTAGTCAGCCGCCTTGGGGTTTCTTCTCTTGCTGGTTTACCTACCTTTACTGTGCTCAGTTTTTCCTATACATTATTAAATTACAGTGTTGTTAAA
>NW_015317797.1:0-245 GCF_001447785.1 Gekko japonicus
CTGCAGCCTGGCTCCTGCTGCCTCCATGGTCCATGCTGCCCCCAGCTTCTTCTCTGAGTGCAAGTTCCCGCCAGCCTCACCTTGCCGGCCTGCAACCTAATTCTTCTCCAAGTGCACTGCTGGCCTCGCCTAGGAGCCTCGTGCCCCCACCAGCTCCAGCGGGGAGTCCTCCAGGCAGCCCAGGGTCTCCTCCAGGGAAGCCTGGAGTGAATACCTAGTTGTGGGGCCTTGCCAGGAAGTCAGGG
>NW_015317798.1:0-245 GCF_001447785.1 Gekko japonicus
ATATAATATAAATTGACTGATTAATTGATTGGCTTTATAGCAGCCTGGATCCTGATGATGGGTTTACTACACATTTAAAAAGCAATAAAATCCAGGTCTGTAAGACAAAGACAAAAGGAGTGCCCTCCCCACTGACTTTGAAAACTTTTTTTTTAAGCTCACAGCCGCCAGGAGATTAAAACACTTTGAAACACACTGAAGTGTGAGCAAAGGAAACTTGCATAGCAAATCAGAGAGCCAGTTTG
>NW_015317799.1:0-245 GCF_001447785.1 Gekko japonicus
CACACACACACACCCTGCCTTTTTGCCAAATTGGCACCCGAGGGATTTGCAGTGATTTAAAACAAAAGAATTGCAGGGTCTTTTTAAGC
The DNA here is from genome assembly GCF_001447785.1 of Gekko japonicus. Taxonomy (NCBI): domain Eukaryota; kingdom Metazoa; phylum Chordata; class Lepidosauria; order Squamata; family Gekkonidae; genus Gekko; species Gekko japonicus. The sequence continues at coordinate 90 of NW_015317799.1, forward strand.
TTTTGAGGACCCTTCTTCATCCTTACAGCTGTCCTGGAGGACTGAGGAGGGGGAGTCTTCATCCAGCCTCCCGACAGCACTATTATTTCTGCTGGGTTGTCTCTTTCACGGCCCCAAGCCTGAGGCTGTTTCACCACTGTTCCCAATCGCATTTAA
>NW_015317800.1:0-245 GCF_001447785.1 Gekko japonicus
GACTCCATCCCTCACAAAAGTTGGCATTTTTGCTTTTAGGAAAACTGCTTAACATCTTCATGTCCCAGTGGTCCATGGGATGTGGGGTGAGGGCTCAAATAAGCTGTCATAGTCATTCTGTTCAGAAAACAGGGTTGTTTTTAATTTTCTTTTATTGGTGCTTTATATAATGTTGTTAGCCACCCTGAAGACATCTTCGATGGGAAGTGTTTCCCCCCTTCCTATCTCAGGTAACTTATAAAACT
>NW_015317801.1:0-245 GCF_001447785.1 Gekko japonicus
GGTCTCCCAGATCCTAGACAGACACTCTGACCGCTACACCATACTGGCTGTCTATGGGAGCTTGGCTAACAAAGGTGCCAGGGCCAAGAAAAGAATGCGCGATGCTACCAAGAAATGGGGATCTGCAGGCCATTGTGTTAAAAATTAGGTTCTAGACTTGCAGGGTTGCTCTAGCGTGGTGGTCACTCTAGTGTAGGGTCAGGGTGGGGAGGGTCGTCATCAGTGTTCCCTCTAAGCTAAGTTAG
>NW_015317802.1:0-245 GCF_001447785.1 Gekko japonicus
CTGTCCGTGTCCGGCTCCGCTGCGCCTGCACCGCTCATGCTGCTGTGCGCTTCTCCATCGCTCCACCTCCATCGTCGATGGACACCGAGTGCTGGGCGGTGTTGTCTCCATCGGCCACCAGGGATCGCTGCATCGCGCTGCCACACCGCTGTGCCGCCGTCGCCATCACCGCTGCCGTCGCTGCCATTGCAGGTACCATCGCTGCCGCCGCCGAATTCCACCACGTCCCCACAAGGAGGAGGGTG
>NW_015317803.1:0-245 GCF_001447785.1 Gekko japonicus
GGCTGGGAAGAGCCTATTAGCTAGCTAGCAGCAGCTGAGTACAATCTGAGTAAAAGATACAGCATTAAAGAACAGGGGCTGGGGGCAGGAAGCTTCCTGGCAGGCATGGGCTCTAACTGATCTCATCTGAGAAATTAAGCATTCTGTAATGTTTTTCCATCGCTCTGAGAAGACAGTGAATTTCTTCTTCCTAAGATAACCCCTTTGCACCAGAATGGCTGAGGCCTGGACAAGCTGCTGTAAGC
>NW_015317804.1:0-245 GCF_001447785.1 Gekko japonicus
ATTATTAAGGCCTGATTATAATTTATGGAGATATGATATAGTAGAAAGTAAAAGACAACTTGGAAATAAGAATATAGTCAGATAGCAACTTATTTCTTGTTCCTTTAAGGTCAGGTAGTTTAAAGTTTGTAGCCATTAGTACTGAGGTTGCATGTAACCTAGTGGCAATCGTAAAATGAAGAGGGATATATATGCAATAGTATATTACTTATGATCTATAATATGATTATATTAACTTCACAATT
>NW_015317805.1:0-245 GCF_001447785.1 Gekko japonicus
GAGGATTACGGATTGCTTTGAAGCAGCTGAGTGTCAAAACTGGCAACGAAGGCTAAGCTCTGTCCCTCTTTCCTCTCCCAAATAACTCTTCAGAAGCATTTTGGCATGCAGTTTCTGTTGCTAGAAGGCTAGTACAAATCATTTGGAGATCATGCCAGGAATGGGATTTATTCAAATGATTTTCACTTTGCCCATCCCCACTGTATGGGCCCAAGAATACAGAAGCAGTAAAACAATAACCCCCC
>NW_015317806.1:0-245 GCF_001447785.1 Gekko japonicus
TTGGAAAATTTATATTCCATGTCGAAGGACATTTTTATATGGGGCCCTTTCAAGCAAATAATGCCTTGTGCATTTTGAGGTGGGCTGTACCCCATGAATGGCTGGCTGTGTCTTTGAATTGGCTCATAATGACTATACTCAAAGGCACCTCAAGCCTTTCTTTGTAATTTCAGCCACACTTCCTCTGTCTGATCAATTCCTTGTCATCAATCTATCTAATTCTCAACATGGCCATTTCTGTGGAT
>NW_015317807.1:0-245 GCF_001447785.1 Gekko japonicus
AGGAGTTTAGACGGGATGCTATAATAGAAGTAAAGATTTTAAAGTCGTTATTTAATAAGGATATTGGTCTATAAGGTAACGTTAGTAGGATCTTTGCCTGGTTTAGGTAGTACTGTCATGACCTGTGAAGGACTAGGCCCCAGGGGACCTGTGTGGAAGGGGAAAACAGACAGCCTACAACCCCCACAACCCCACAGGGATTGTGTGAGGAGATTCTGGCTTAAGCTCTGTGAACTGTGAAAAAC
>NW_015317808.1:0-245 GCF_001447785.1 Gekko japonicus
AGCAATATATTGATATTTTAGTGTCATTTAAAAAAAAATAAAATGAAACCACTCATCTTCAGAGGGGGGAGGAGGGTATATTTTGACCATAAGAGTCCAATCATTAAAAAGTGGGCCAGAGGTGGGTGGGAGAGGCTGGGACAAAGAGAACCAACAGAAATGTTATGGACATGGAAAAAGCCAACTCAAAATTGGCCTCTAGAAAAAGATGGGGGCAAAAGTAGTTTCAAAAGAACTGGAAAACC
>NW_015317809.1:0-245 GCF_001447785.1 Gekko japonicus
CCCCCCCGTGTGACCGGGGCCAGCAATTCTCTTTCAGGGGACACAAAGTCTTAGCGAAGCATTGCTTCTCTCAACTAATTAAAATTGCTTTTCCTGGTGGCTGAGAGCCTCATTCATAGCACAGTAGATGAGTGGGCTTTTTTGCATGCTGCAGAAAGTTCCTAGATCCGTCCCCAGCATTTCCAGTGTCAGTGCCAGGCCAATACTCAGCAGCACGAATATTCAGATGTTTGATTTTGGTGCAT
>NW_015317810.1:0-245 GCF_001447785.1 Gekko japonicus
GAAAGGAAGTGTCTCCAGATATCTGGGAAAGGACTGAAAAAAATTAAGTAAACATTTAAAAAAATGAAAGTAACCTATGTACAGAAAGGGAAACATATAAAGGCATTAGACTTCGTGTAACTGCCTTGTATTCAGAAAATAAAATTAGGTAATTTGTTTAGAACGTTTCAGGTATTATTGTATTATTCTTTTACTTTTAAAATTATTTCATAGTTGTAGGTAAAGGTTTCCCTTACTCGAAAGCC
>NW_015317811.1:0-245 GCF_001447785.1 Gekko japonicus
ATTGCATTAATTTCTCACATAAATAAAGTTTTTTTAATTAATGTTTTATTAAGTTTTTCAATGTAAAACACAATATTAATAACAGATTGTATCTGATTCCAACATAGAAAGGGAGTATACATATCTCACACATATCATACAACTTTACCAATATTAATGCACTTAGATAACATGTTTAAGTAAATACTTTCGTGTTTGGAAGTCAGATGTGTGTACTTAATTAAATAACATTATTTTGTATTTTG
>NW_015317812.1:0-245 GCF_001447785.1 Gekko japonicus
CCCCCTCTCCAAGGCTACGTCCCCAGACAAGGCCACCGGGACCCCCCTCGCCGTCCTCACCATTTGCAGCCCTTCAGGAAGTTCTCCGGGATATGGCCGTACTCCGCCCAAGAGCCGGTCAGAAGCTGGGGGGGCTCCGAGAAGTCGTACGCGGGGAAACTAGGAGAGGAGCAAAACCAGGGGAGAGTTGGTCTCGAGATCTCACGGTGGCTGAAAGGGCCGTAAAGGCACAGCCCCTCGTGGGG
>NW_015317813.1:0-245 GCF_001447785.1 Gekko japonicus
CAAAACCAAGGCTTTACCATAAAGCAGACCCAAATCATTATCTCCCAGGTTGGGGTTCCTCTCAACCATGAAATAACAAAGGTATGAGGCCTGACCAATGAAGGCCCCGGCACCCCCATTGGCTCAACCCCAGCCGAGAGCTGACCACAGTTCTCTGAGCTCAATGAGCAGCCCAAAAAACAGAACTATGGCTGTAGATGAGAACCCTGCAGCTCTGTTGAAGAATACTTGCACCTTAAAAAAAA
>NW_015317814.1:0-245 GCF_001447785.1 Gekko japonicus
AGAACCAAGTGGCCAGCACTGCCACCACTGCAGCAAACTGTGCCTGTGAGGGGGATTGGTGAGAGTGAGTGTGCAAAGTGGCAGTTTCCTGATGAAGGAATGGGTCTGGCAAGGGAGATAGAAAGAGGACAGCCAGCACATGGATTGGAAGGCAACTGCGGTGTCTTGTCCAGGCTGTTCTGAGGTCACCTGGCGCCAATCACTCAGCCTGGACCATCTTACTGTTGTAAAATAGTCAAAAGTAT
>NW_015317815.1:0-245 GCF_001447785.1 Gekko japonicus
GGTCTCTAACCATGCACGCTCCATTTAACCTACCGATGTGCCAAGATTTGTCCATACAAACTAACCTAGATTGCGTTTCAAGAGGGTGTGACAAAAACATGGAGGACAGGAGGCGATTATCTTTTCCCTTAAATACCTACCTGGGCACTTGAATCTTCCAAGTTGCTTCTCCCTTGGGGATCGATCTAGATGGGTAGCCGTGCAGCAGTAGAAAATAGCAAGAGTCCCGTAGCACCTTAAAGACT
>NW_015317816.1:0-245 GCF_001447785.1 Gekko japonicus
AAAAATACTAAATAAATAATAAACTAAAAGCTTTAACCAAATCCCCCCCCCCTATGTAAGTCTCTAAGGGCTGCAGAGAGATCATATTGATGCAGGAAAAATGTACACACATCATCATTCTAAAGTGGAATGGGAGAAATGCTTTTCAATAGGCTGAGCAGATGATGGTTCTTACCAACAGTGAGTACATGATGTATGCATCAATAGCACGCATATGCATATACTTATGATGAAATAAATGCTCA
>NW_015317817.1:0-245 GCF_001447785.1 Gekko japonicus
GAGAGCGCCGGGTCGCCGTGTCTACATCTAAGTAGCGTTTTGCATTATTTCTAGATGAGTGCAACTGTCAAAGCAATATGGGTTCACTGGTTGTGCTTCCTGTGGGCTGTAGCTGGGATCGCGGGCTGCCCATCAGTGCGCAGATTAAGGCTGACAGCAGCACCGCTCCACGCAGCCTGCTGCAGCTCTAATTGCCCTGACATCGCCCTGCACCGAGCTGATGGCTGGCCACCGCACCTCCGCCC
>NW_015317818.1:0-245 GCF_001447785.1 Gekko japonicus
GCTACAAAACTGCATGGGTTACACCTGGGTATCAGCTTTCAGTCTGAGCATACAAGACTGACCTAGATGGATGAATGGCTTGATTCAGTATGATTCATGTGCACTCGGTTCAAGTATGATTCATGTGTCATTCACTCCCTACCAGTTTGGTTTTCAGAGGAAGACCAGCGGAGACGGCGTTGCCATGTTCCAACGAAACACATCACCGTTAATCATTCCTATAATTAACCATATGAACACCATTA
>NW_015317819.1:0-245 GCF_001447785.1 Gekko japonicus
GAGCCACTGTCACTTTTGCCTTGCCACTCCACAAGTCAGTTGGTGGCTCCTGGAACAATGCACCTGTGTTCCTGAATCCAACCTGCCACACAGCAGACTCAGACAAACTGGAGTGAGGAAGGCAGATTTGACTCTGGCTTCTTCCTCCAATTCAAGCTGCCGACAGTCCTTACTATCTGTTCTGAAAGAGGGCCACCTGACAGGCAGGCGAGACCCTGTACCCATTTCAAGCACAGCCAAACCTG
>NW_015317820.1:0-245 GCF_001447785.1 Gekko japonicus
ACCTTTACCTTTTTATTCGTCTTAAAAGGCATCCTGTTAAGCAGAGGTTCTGCCCAAAACGCTGAAGGGTCACTCCTGGAGTTATGCATCGCCTTGATCCCTGAGATTCCTGTGGCCAGCTCCTCCTTCTGCGGCAGTCGTTCTGGGTTGCACCCGCAGCCTTCCGGCAGAACCCCAAAGGTCCCTTGCCGGGAAAAGCCTGCGGGTCTGCCATACTCCAGCTGGGACCTGATGGCAAAAAAGGG
>NW_015317821.1:0-245 GCF_001447785.1 Gekko japonicus
TTTTATATTGGAAACTGATGGGGAGGGGGAGGCAATGAACTGTGGGGAAGAAAGCCATGGGAGAGTGAAGGGGAAACTTTCTTCATCAATGGATCCCTTTTAGTATTAAAATTGAGTCCTACATCCTGCTTTATCAGTGATTAGGACAAACCGGCTTGAAGAAAATGATCTATTGTAGTTTTGTGTTGGTTAAGATAGTCAAAACTGCTGCTTTTCAGTGTTACAGTTATTCTGTTTAAAAGGTC
>NW_015317822.1:0-245 GCF_001447785.1 Gekko japonicus
CTGTCCCTGTGGTCAGAAACATTGCAAAGCAGCTTTCCTGATCATAAAGAGGGCGTGTACATGTATATCTGTCCCTCGTGTGTAGATGCTGTGCTCCTGAGCTGGGGATCACATTGAGATGGCGGGACTAGTGCTCTTGTAACTTCCCACTAGTGCTCTTGTACCCTCATCGATCAAATGTGCAGTTGGAATGTATGTACAGGGCCAAACTGCTGACTTAGACTGGAGTACCTCTGCATAGGATT
>NW_015317823.1:0-245 GCF_001447785.1 Gekko japonicus
CCCAAATGCAGCATCACTGCGACGGAGCTCTGGGGTCACCAATTGCTACTTCAGTGCACGGTGCTTTTCCAGTGGAGGCAGCTCTCTGCACGGCTGCACGCCATAGTTTTTGCAAAGATGTTCCGAGTGAGAGAGGGGGGTGGTTAGAAATCAGGGATACCAACCTGAAGGTAGGGGGGTTGGAGTTTTCCAGAGGTGTACTGAGTCTCCCCAGTACACTGGTCAGCAATGCTCCCTCTAAGCTG
>NW_015317824.1:0-245 GCF_001447785.1 Gekko japonicus
AAAAAAAATGTAGAAATGATGTGATGATATTTTTAGTCACATCCGGTTGTAATTCCACGACCATCCCAAAAGTAATCATTATTACAGATCTTGATGCTCTGTGTCATTCTTCCAAATTATTCTTTCTAGGCTGTACCAAGTTGTACTGGTTTCATAAGTTGTACAGAAGCATGCACAAAATAGTAATTCTTTTGAAATACATAGATATGTAGTGGATTGTGCCTGATTTGACAGGGAACCTTAAG
>NW_015317825.1:0-245 GCF_001447785.1 Gekko japonicus
ACACACCATTGTGGTCCTTTCTGTCACTTTTAGTCTAGAATGGAACCTTCTCTCTTCCAACAGGAAGTGTCCTGTTTTCACCACAGAAATGCCAAAGCCTAAACCACCATCATTTTGTACCTATAATCTTGACCAATAGAGGTTTCAGTTCGAGTTGGGTGTCACTCTAGCCTTTCCCCATCTCTATGACTTGAATGTCCTGACGCAGATGGCCCCAGCTAGCCTGATCTTGTTAGATCTCAGAA
>NW_015317826.1:0-245 GCF_001447785.1 Gekko japonicus
TTGGCAACCTTATACACAAATTCTATTTACCTCATTAGGGCTTAACTTCTGAGAAAACTTGTTTCGGATTGTTTGTAGTACATATGATTAATGTCCTTATTATGAAGGGGCCGCTTGTGATAGAGGTGTGTGCTCCAAACAGGTATGTTCAGATGTAGACAGAGATCAGAGGGCTTCCCCTTCTATTTAATTGGAGGATCTCAGTCCAAGAGGAGAAAGACTCAGTTTCTTTATGTTCTCTTGTT
>NW_015317827.1:0-245 GCF_001447785.1 Gekko japonicus
CATGGGGAGCAGGCAATGGTGAACCACCTTGGAACGTCTCTGGCCTCGAAAACCTTTCAGGGTTACCATAAATCAGGTGTGATTTTATGGTACTTTCCGCCCCGGGTGGTGGCCAGCACTGTATTCAGTGGCAGTGAGTTCCACAAACTGATATTGTGTTAGTCACATTATAAACGATATAAAATGCCTCAGGAATGTTACGGTACGTACACTTGTGTGTGTAAATGTCATCAAGCCACGACTGG
>NW_015317828.1:0-245 GCF_001447785.1 Gekko japonicus
TAGTTAAAACACAAATAGGGCAAAAAAATTGAACTGTCAGACCAAAGTTCAAATCCCCGTTTAGCCAGGAAGCTCGAGGGGTAAGCTTACCATTTGCCAAACCATGGTAGGTAGACCGCACCTTCAGCCCCATCCTCCATCCTCAAGAAATTTAGGAATTTTCCCATGTCTCAACAGTCTTTTGCTCATAGGGATTAGGAGAAGTTCCTAAATCACCACCCAGAAGTGATGTCACATCCTCCCCA
>NW_015317829.1:0-245 GCF_001447785.1 Gekko japonicus
CTCCCAGTGGGAAATCCCAACAATGATCATGTGGTGGCAACGGGCTGCCCAAGAGTGGAAGAAAAGTCTCTCCAGGGTGGTGGGACCCCCTAGGTGAGCAGGGCAGAACAGGGCCTGGAGGCCAGAGCAGGCACGCTCTGCCACATGGTAAGATAAAAGGAAGTGTCTCTAAATTATAAATGCTTTCACTACCGAGAATGTGGGATACGAACATTTCAAATAAATGTTCTGTTCCATTAAAAAAA
>NW_015317830.1:0-245 GCF_001447785.1 Gekko japonicus
GGTGCAGGTCTGGATATTAACAAGTTAAATTCTGGACACAGAAAGCCTAATATGAAAAAAATGCTATTTTATAACATTCAGTTATTGGTTAAGAAGAAACTGCTGAGAGGCATTTTAAAATGTATCCAGATAACCAGTGACATAGGCTACTCCTTTAGCAAAAGATTATTCACAGACGCAGTGAGAGTTCATTTTCTGTTCATATTTAGTGCACTGAAGGCCTGTGGATCATTACATGTTTCTCC
>NW_015317831.1:0-245 GCF_001447785.1 Gekko japonicus
CATCACCTCCTGCCTGGTCCTTTTAACCACCCACACACATACACACACACACCCTGGTGGAACTTTTCTGAAGAATTCTTAAGATGTTCTCAGTTGAAAATTTGGAAAGAAATCCTCCGGTGATGTTTTGTTTTGTTTTGCACTGAGTGAGGTGTTGTGGCTCAGTAGTAGAACCTCTACTTTGCACACAGAAGGTCCCAGGTTCAATTCCTAGCCTCTCCAGTTGAAAGGACCAGCCAGTAGGT
>NW_015317832.1:0-245 GCF_001447785.1 Gekko japonicus
GAAGATGGACTTGGCAACCCTACCTTATAAGGGTTCCTCCACATGCACACACTGCTGTTTTCTAAGAAGGAATGTGCTGAAGATGGTCTCTCCTGGTTAGACCTTCAACCTAAGTAGAGCTAGAAAAGGAGTAAGCTCTCTAAAGTTTCCATGAGCTCCCAAATAACAGTGCATAAGATTGCAGCAGAAATATTATTTATGCTGACTTATGAAGCCATCACACTTTGTTTCTAGAGAAGACTAAA
>NW_015317833.1:0-245 GCF_001447785.1 Gekko japonicus
GAGTGAAGTCAGCAAGGGCTTTGGACTTAGAGACGTTCAGTCAAAATCCCACTCCCGTTAACTTGACGAAAAACATCAGCTTGCCTTGGGATAGCAAAAAAACCCCTCAGAACAGAATCGGGCCTTGCTGCACTGCGGCCCCTAAATGTTTACCCCTGTAGAGTTTGGAATGGGACCATTACAGCTTGTCTTACAGGGTTGCCTACAGAACAAAACCCACTGTGGTAAAATTAACAAAGACACAT
>NW_015317834.1:0-245 GCF_001447785.1 Gekko japonicus
CCTTTGGAGACAGAGAGAGGCCCCTGCCTGCCCACAGCACACCAGCCATGCCCCCACCAGGCGCTTCCCCTTCCTGCCCCCAAGGCGGGTTGCCACCTTCTCTAAGCAGCCCTGCTCCTCTGCTTTTCCAAGGAGCCAGAAATCAAAGGGCTGCCCATTTGCCCCTCCGCTGCTCGGGGCAAGCGCTTTCCCTGGGCTGGAATCCCTGGCTGTTAAAGGCAGAGGAGCAGGGCCACTGGAAGCAA
>NW_015317835.1:0-245 GCF_001447785.1 Gekko japonicus
CCTTTAAATCTGGCAGGAGGGGAGGGAGTTGGGCGGCTGCTGGCCGCACACCTGCACTCCAAGCAGCAAGCCCCTGCTCCTCCAAAGGCATTTAAAGGGAGCCACACGCGCCTGAGTTGCTGCTTCAGTTGTTTAAATGGAGATCCATAAAATTTTGGGATAGGGTTAACGAGCTATTTCAAAAATTTTAGGCCCACCTAGTGCAATTTTGTTCAACCACCCCACTTCAACCTGTTCTTTCCGTG
>NW_015317836.1:0-245 GCF_001447785.1 Gekko japonicus
CCCCCCCCCCTTCCTCCTGCCAGCAAAACATGTGAGTCTACAACTCACAGTAAAGAGTTTATCTAAGACAAAAATCCCACAAAACTAGAGCAAAGATTGGAAGAGGTAAGTACAATGCTGCACATTTCATTAAAAGAAGACACGGTGCCAGTCTTTTATCAAGTCCATTTTCTTAACTCTAGAGAAGCTGAAATGTCAGCCACGGATTCAAGTCCACAACTTAAGCCTCCGCCCATTTGCTCCAT
>NW_015317837.1:0-245 GCF_001447785.1 Gekko japonicus
TTAAAGTGGAGGGAAATACACCGAAGATACAGTGATGCAATGCTGAAGTGACCACTAGGGGGAGTAAAAGGTGTGGAAAAGGGGGGGAAAGATATCTATGGACACAAGGGATGAAAACGAGTGTTCCAAAGCCTGTAGCCTCCCACTCAACCTGCTTAGCGGAGGCAAGAAATTTGCCATCCTTGGGGTTGGTCTTGTGTTAAGGCAGTCCTGCCACCTTCAGTAGAACTCTCAGGAGGCAATTA
>NW_015317838.1:0-245 GCF_001447785.1 Gekko japonicus
ACTATATCATCTGCAAAAAGGCTCATTTTACAATGAGCAGAGAAAATATTAATACCTTGTATTTTAGGGTCTGCCCGTATAGCATATGCTAAGGGTTCTAAGGATAATGCAAATAAAAGAGGGGAGAGAGGGCACCCTTGGCGGGTGCCTCGCTGTAATTGTATGCTGGATGAACTAACTTGATTCACTGAAATTAATGAATTTGGTTTAGTATAAATAGCCTGTATAAAATTTAAAAAATTAGG
>NW_015317839.1:0-245 GCF_001447785.1 Gekko japonicus
TAGGATTTGAGTTGCAGAACCAACCAGAAATATAAAAAAGAACTGATGCAAAGCAAATTACTAGCATGACCCATTAAATAAAGTAAAATCACACAGTAGTTACCAACTGAGATTTCTGAAAAATTTCCGAGAGCACATTCTTATTTTGTATTTGCATAGCATTCCAACTGGTAAAATGGTGATGAATTTATTCAACAGCAACTGTGAAGCAAAGGACCCTGTTTCCTCCAAAGGGTTAATGTGAA
>NW_015317840.1:0-245 GCF_001447785.1 Gekko japonicus
TACCATGAATTAGTAAACATTGTCTGGGATAGTTGCAAATGCGACAAACCGCTCATCTACTCTTGGGCTGGCTATAGGGCAATGACGCTGACCCCTCCCCTTACCCTTTACAAGATTGATGTTTTGTTTTTACACCCTTTAAGAGGCTTGTCAGGAGAAACAGGGCAAGAGTTGCCCAGCCAGCAACGATTGCCAGCAAATGCCAACACAGGAGACATTCCAGGTCAGACTTGCTTTTGCCTTAT
>NW_015317841.1:0-245 GCF_001447785.1 Gekko japonicus
AGGTGTTTTTCTTTTTTACTGGCTTACTTAATATAATTGCTTTATAAATGGCTAGGCTGGAGTGTTTTATAAATAATAAATATTGCTCGTGTCACCTTTGACACAAATGGCCCCGTGTCGTGCGTGTAGTCCTCAGGAAAAATGGAGAACTTCGGTCTCGCTGTGGGAGCACTCACGAGATCACAATGACTAAACATTCCCTATTTCATTTATCCCCCCCCCACCACCACCACATCCATTTGTAT
>NW_015317842.1:0-245 GCF_001447785.1 Gekko japonicus
GAATCCCCTTCCTACCCCAAGCCACTTTGAATGTAGGGGAAACCTTTGAGACTTCACTTATTAGAATAATTCAGACCCAACCAGACACCTCTCTGCCTTCTCTTGTGTATCCTTCAGTTCAGCTTATTTTGATCTATGATCGGCTCAAAAAGCATTAATGAAAACAATCAAAACTACCATGTGCAATATCAAGACCAACAAAAAAAAGGCTTGTACGGGCCATTATAATCCAACACGTCAAAATC
>NW_015317843.1:0-245 GCF_001447785.1 Gekko japonicus
ATTTGAGAGATGCAGGTTTGAGTCTAACATGGAACGTTCAGTTAGTTACTCCTTCTTAGCCTAACTCGCCTCAGTCACTAGGAGGAGCAGATGGTGGTGCACCATGAAGAATTTTTCATTTCTTGCTTAGAGGAAAGCCTGGCGTAGACCTCCAAATGTATAAAAGTGACAAACTGACAAGTAAGAAGAAAACCATAGCGGCAACAAGTTGGTAGGAGAGTGTTCTGTCTTCTAAATGCTGCTGT
>NW_015317844.1:0-245 GCF_001447785.1 Gekko japonicus
GTAGATGCCAACTCACCTTCCAGAGCGGGTAGCCTTCGTACATGTGGAAGCGGCCTTGCATCACCACGGCGGGCGTCCCGCTGAGGTTCCCGAACACGAGCTTCCCAGCATGGCCGACCACTGTAGGGAGGAAACGAAAAGGTTAAATCGCCCACCAGCACCTCCTGCTGGCCACCATTCAGTAGAGCCGTGTCTTCTCCAACAGGTACGTTCGACTGCCCCTTTCTGCTACACCAGTTTGGTGT
>NW_015317845.1:0-245 GCF_001447785.1 Gekko japonicus
CCAACAGCAGGGAGAAATGCTCCCTTTCCAGGCTGCCTTTTGCTTGCTGTGCTGTGCTGGTTTTCTGTTCACTGGGAGTTTTTCAGAGAGGAGGAAGCCCCTCCCCTCCCCACACTTAGGCATGTTGCAGCTGATTCTACCACATTCTTCTGTATATCTGAACAAGGCTTGTGAAACCACCTTTCAGGCTGCCCTAAATCCAGTGGGGGAGAAAAGGCAGCATGGTATAGCCCCATCCTGGCAGA
>NW_015317846.1:0-245 GCF_001447785.1 Gekko japonicus
TGTGACAGATCAGAGAAAAATGTGACCCTCGTTTCAGCTCTGACCAAGCAGTCTTAAGAGACAGTGAAAATGAACGAGGGCTTTCAAAGGCATTTGAAAGTAGATAACTTTTCAGATGAAACCAAGCTAGAAGTTCTAGTACAGTACAAAACTGCCAGAGCTGCATTTTGATGGCATGCCTTTCAGGCTACCTGTGTTTTATCTCATTAAATGAAAGACTCTGAAGACCAGAGAAAGCAGAAGGG
>NW_015317847.1:0-245 GCF_001447785.1 Gekko japonicus
TGGCCGACCCTCTCCCTCTTCTCCTGGAAGATTAAAAGAGCCCTCCAGCTGATCGGGGGACCAAGCAGCCCGCCGATCAGCTGTAGGGCCCTACATCTTGCAGGAGTGGAGCAAGAGGGGCGGCCACTGGCTGCACACCTGAAATCCAAGTGGTGATTTGACACTTCAAATTCAGGTGCACGCGGCCCCACTGGCCAGAAGCCGGGCCTCATGGGCTTGAATTCCAAGTGGCATTGACACTTGGC
>NW_015317848.1:0-245 GCF_001447785.1 Gekko japonicus
ATACAAGGGCATCACAATATTTGCCATTTGGTTTTCAATCCCTTTGCTAATAATTTATAACACTAACAGGAGTGCTGGCCAGGATGTACCTAGTTGCTGTTCTGAGGGAGCTTGGCTAGTTCCACACAGAGATTTCTTTCCTCCAGTGAAGAACAGCATGCCCTGAATTTTTGGGGAACTTCCATGTGACGCGGTACTCATTGTGACCATGACTCATGGGACTCTCCTCTTTAAAGCTGTTCAAA
>NW_015317849.1:0-245 GCF_001447785.1 Gekko japonicus
GGAAATTCGACAGTCACTTCCTCTTCTGGCATCCCCATGACATCTCAGCGGGCAAATTATGGTCTGAGCTCACCCAGCAGGAAGAACAAACCAGGTTACAATCCTGACGCGGGACAAGTATAAACCCTAATTTCTGCCACATACCTCTGGCCACTCCCAGGCTATTTCCCCATAGTAAAGGGATGGACAGCAAATTCACATGTCACATGATGAAGCTGTGCAAAGACAAAACTAAATCACCAAGC
>NW_015317850.1:0-245 GCF_001447785.1 Gekko japonicus
CTCAGCTTAGAGGGAACACTGGCTGAGTGTGAACCCCAGATATTTGTGCCACTAGGGAGGGAAATTGACCCATCTTGATTCCCACCATTGGCACAATGCATACAGAAGAAAAATCCCCTGTTGTGATATCAAAGCCTCAGCTTTAGTTGCTGCATCCTCCCACTGAAATGCACAAGGGCTAACGCTGATTATACTTAGCTTAACTGTATAATATCTCCCAAATACTGAAGCATCTTTCTCATGCC
>NW_015317851.1:0-245 GCF_001447785.1 Gekko japonicus
AGACAGACTAACACAGCTGCCCACCTTGATCGATCTCACAGGGTTGTTCTGAGGATAAAATCAGGAAGGGAAGAACGTTGTGAGTCACTTAGTGGGAGAAAAGTGGGGCCTAAGTGAAGCAAATGAAGTAACTGAATAGTCTGTGCAATCTCGTGCTGGAGTAATACTGAGTCTTTAAGGTCCCGTTGATTTTTCGCATGACCTGTGTGTTTGGAGACCCTTGTTTTCTCATTTGTACACTGCCT
>NW_015317852.1:0-245 GCF_001447785.1 Gekko japonicus
CTTAAACACTTGAGCCACCGCAGCTCAAAGTGAGGTGTAAATGAAGCAAATAATATTGCTGAATTGCCTTAATATCTGTCACTGAATTACAAACTGTTGTTTTTAAGAAAGCGCTGTAGGGGTAGTGCTGGAGAGAGCTCTCAATGCCTATGGAGTTTACCTGCTTTTGGGAGCCTTTCATTGTAAGAATTAGTATCTGTTTGTTAGCATCCAGCATTGGTGTAGTGGTTAAGAGTGCAGATTCT
>NW_015317853.1:0-245 GCF_001447785.1 Gekko japonicus
CCACAAGTGATAGAGGGAACTGGAGTCCCTAACAATCTAAAGCACTATCCCAGAGGTTGTGGGACCCACATTGACAAAAGCCATGAAATATAGGATCTAGGGTTTTTAGGTGGCCTCTTGGCTCCTCCAAGAGCAAAAATGTTGAGCAGATCAACAATATGCAATGTCATTTCCAGCTGCACCCAGAAGTGACGTTGCAGTACTATGGGAATCCCCTAATCTCTATGGTTTTGGGGGACATCCTA
>NW_015317854.1:0-245 GCF_001447785.1 Gekko japonicus
AAGCCAGGAAAGAAAAAAGGAACAGGGAGTCCCAATCCTAGAACTTTTGTCTGAGGAAATGAGGCCTATATCAGGAACCAGACTGAGAGGTTTCAGTGGAGACTTAGAGTTCAACAACATGAACAGGATATCTCGGAAAGGAATATTGCCCCAGATCTAGCAGTAAGTCCAGAAGCTTTTCCTCAAACAAAGCAATGGATGAAAGCCAAACCAAACAGAGATTGCTGAATTGCAATTGATAATGA
>NW_015317855.1:0-245 GCF_001447785.1 Gekko japonicus
GCACATGATTGTGGTGAATGGCCATGATTGGAGTGGGATGAAAGTGAAGCTGAACACATCCAAATCTGAGGCTGAAGTGCCGCCTTGACCATCCAAACAAATGTGGTTGATATGGCATGCAGAAAGCTCTGGCAGACATCTGTGACTGGTGTTTGAACCAGCAGCTGTGTCCTCAGAGGATGAGCTGAACACTGACTATGGTACGGCTACCATAGGCAGGGACAGTCTTAGTGATTCTGGGGCCC
>NW_015317856.1:0-245 GCF_001447785.1 Gekko japonicus
CCTTAGCGACGTTGGGGGCGACACTCTAGATTTAGGGCAAAACCCTATGGTTTTGTGATCAAAAGACCCGTAGAGCTTTGACCCACACCTAGAGCATCGCCCCCAGTGTTGGAAACGGGATGACGTCACTTGACGTCATCACGGCACATGTGCTTTGTGCGCACAGCAGAAGATCTTCAAGGAGGAACTGGGAAGTCAGACCTGGCAGCCCTACCAAGATGAGTCCCCCTGGAGAATATGGCTGC
>NW_015317857.1:0-245 GCF_001447785.1 Gekko japonicus
GGCCAATTCTGCTTCCCCTCCACGATTTTATGGAATTGGGCTAGCCAGGCTGTCCAATACTGTAGGTACTTGAATTATAATGTAATTTTTTTCCCCAGTTGAAAATATTGTGTCGGTCTCTACACATGGCCCCCGGTTTCAAGTACAGAGGAAGCGGTATCGTAATCGCTTTTTTTCCTATTAATAGCATGATATTGTATTCTCATTGAGTAGGATCCAAGCTCTTTGTAACATGAGCAGGAAAT
>NW_015317858.1:0-245 GCF_001447785.1 Gekko japonicus
CACGTGTGTTGGTCCTTGTAACTAAACATGTTTCCCTAAAATAATCGTGGGTACAGCACTTGGTATTTCTTAAATGTAGTTCAGGTGTATTGATGTGGACATTGCATTCCGGCCAGAGTACTACATAGCAAACTTGAAGCGATAAATATGGTGTAGGGTTTAGATGTGGGGGGAAAACACTCAAATCCAGGGGTGTCAAGAGCCAGTTTAATGTAATGGTTAAGAGTGTGGACTCTAGTCTGGGA
>NW_015317859.1:0-245 GCF_001447785.1 Gekko japonicus
TCAAAACAGATGTACAGAGGAAATTAATTTTAGGGATGCGTGTAGAACCCACCCTCCCTGAGAAAGTCCATCTCTTACGCTCCAATGCTCTTCCTCCACTGCTCCATTCCTCTGATTTTCCTCCCGGGAAAGAACTTCCAAAAGAGTTTCAAAATGTTGCCTGAACTTAGTAGGGGATGAACATGCCAATGTTGATCCAAGACTATTTGCATTTTTAGAAGTATCTCCACACACACACACACACA
>NW_015317860.1:0-245 GCF_001447785.1 Gekko japonicus
TAAAACTTTGGTTTGACAAAGTAGCATTAGTATCAAATTTAAAATGCATTAACAGAAATTTCTTTAGCATCCTTTGAATCTTCAGATTGTTATGATTCTGAACATTAGAATTTACAGTTGATAGATATCTTAAGTACCAAAGCAATCAAAGCAAATCTTGTGCTCCAGTCTTAATGAAGATATCATGCAAAGTTTAATTTTCTAACTAGAACTGTCCTGAAGGTCCTTCCCTCCATAGTATCTGA
>NW_015317861.1:0-245 GCF_001447785.1 Gekko japonicus
TAAATGGGAATCATATTTTTCTGCCTACCGACGGGTTCTCCTGAATATGCAGAACCCTTCCTTTTTTCTTTTATTCTCTTTTTCACATATATTTGGCTGATCTAAGAATTCTATGCCATTGGAACATGTCCATTCCTCATCAGGCCATTTTTGACAGGGTCACCCCCTCTTTTTTTTTGGTTAGTTTACAAAGTCATCTTCTCCTTCATGCCTAGAGAGTGTTCTGTATAGGATGAAACTCCGCC
>NW_015317862.1:0-245 GCF_001447785.1 Gekko japonicus
AAACATCTGGATAGCCACTGTAGAAAATGTCTTGCTGAAATGGGTGCCCAAGTCATGGTTTGCCTGGTGTGCCCAAAGAAAACCCTCGGGCCGGTCCTGGATGGCTCATCGTGTCAAGTAAATATGGACTTGTGGGCCACCATACCGATAAGGCTGGAATCGCTGGCCTAGAGGTTGCTCTTTCACCTCCCTTTCGAGCCTCCTGGAACGTGTTGCCCGCACTGATGTAGGGAATATCTCGGGAA
>NW_015317863.1:0-245 GCF_001447785.1 Gekko japonicus
AAGAAGGAAGATGGGAGGGTAGGAAGCAAAGCTGGAGTGGAGGGAGGGATGCGGGAAAGAATAATGAAGTGGGGGGAGGGGGAGCGGAAGAAGCAAGGAGGAATGAAGCACATGCAATCTTGGCCTGCCCAAGATTCTTTGGAGTCCTGGGCAAACTAGACGTTTAGCACCCCATCCATTCAACAGAAAGAAAAGACCTATGTCTATTACACATTTTTCTTACTGGGCATTCAAAATGAACAATG
>NW_015317864.1:0-245 GCF_001447785.1 Gekko japonicus
TGTCCGTTACTTTTAAGTATAATATATATTAAATATAATACTATATGGACAGTGAGAAATGTGTACATTTCCTGTAAGGAAACACGTCAAAGAAATAAAAGAATCGTGGGCTGGATTTGCTGCAGAAGGGAGAAAGCAGCACTGAAATAGGGATGCAAGGGTCAAAACAGCAGGGATTTAAAACAATCCCTAGCAGATGAAAATGTAATCTAGCTCGTTTCAGAGGATCTGTTTAACAGAAAACA
>NW_015317865.1:0-245 GCF_001447785.1 Gekko japonicus
TAACCACTTGAGCCACCGCAGCCCATTTGCGAACCATGCTAATGGAAATCACTGGATGTGATCGCTTGGGGGCCTAGTGGCCCCTTTATCCCACACATGGGTTTGAGGTTCCTTCCTCTCTAGATCAGCTTTCTTGCTGGGTGTCTCTCCCCGGTCTCCCCAGGCCTCAGAAGGGGGAAGGAAAGGGAGTTGTGCCTCCTTATTCCTTCTCCTTTCCCCAGGACCATGGCTTTTGCCCTATCAGA
>NW_015317866.1:0-245 GCF_001447785.1 Gekko japonicus
TCACCTGGTCTTGGTAGCTCCTAGCTCTGACCACCTCATCATTTACCATACTGCCAGCAGGTTTAATCCTAGCAGTAGCTAGGACACCCAGGATTGGCCAAGTGGTAGTTGTGGCTCTAGGCCAGGAACATCATTTTCCCTGTCCAGGGGAGTCCTGTGGCTCTAATGCCTGCAGAGAACTCAGGCCTGGCTTGTAAGCATGCAGACCCCCCCCCTTCTCTCAGAAGGGGTCATTTCAACCAGCA
>NW_015317867.1:0-245 GCF_001447785.1 Gekko japonicus
AACCACAGCCTGTAGACTGCCTTTCTATCCGAGCTGTCTTGCCCCACACTGGAGAAACCGAGAGTTTTTCTTAATTTATGAGGTCTCCGTGTCATAAATTGTGAAGGGGGGGCTAATGTACAAAGCAAGCTTTTAAGGTTTAAGATACAGCCACAGAAGCTGCAGTCAGACATCATGAAACTCGGGTTTGTCATCGTGTCCCAGTGTAGGTGCCAGTAGAAACTGGAATTTATTGTCCCTGCAAA
>NW_015317868.1:0-245 GCF_001447785.1 Gekko japonicus
TTTCCTTTGATGTGACTGTCATATGAACCCCCTGCTTTCCTCCGTCTCCCCCAAAGCTTATTTGGCGTTCTGATTGCTGAGATTGCAGCGGGCACAGTTTATGCACTTGCCTAAGGATATCTTTATGGCCAGAACCTTGCTTTTTTAAAAAAGGAGTTGAAATTCGGTGCCATTTTCTCTGGGCTCCTGTGGCTTAAAGGCAGACAGATTAACTGTGGCCTCGGTCATACGGGCCGGAAAATGCG
>NW_015317869.1:0-245 GCF_001447785.1 Gekko japonicus
AGATGTTGAGCATGGAAACAATTCTAAGACAGGTTGGAAGACATCAGAAGCAACAAACTAGTTAGAGAGTAAATGGTTTTGAAGACAATTTAGGTGTTAGTACACTCCCGAGCAGTACAGTCACTGTTTTTAAGCAGTGCTACACAAGATATAGGATGCACAATATAAAGGGGGAAATTCACAGGATATGGGGGTGTACAGCAAAAACACTCTCAAGATGCTTTAGAGCAGGGGTGTCAAACATG
>NW_015317870.1:0-245 GCF_001447785.1 Gekko japonicus
TGGGGGTCTATCCGGAGGGTCTGAAAGAGTTGTGGTAATACTGCTCCTGCAAAAGTCATCTTTGGATCCTTCAGATGATTCCAATTACTCCCAGTTTCAAACTTACTGTTTCTGGGCAAGGTAACTGAGAAAGCGGTAGCTGAGCAGATCCAACATTTCCTGGATGACATATCTGCATTTGACCCATTCCAGTCCGGTTTCCGCCCTGGCCCTGGGATGGAGACGGCATTAGTCACCCTCGTGGA
>NW_015317871.1:0-245 GCF_001447785.1 Gekko japonicus
CTTTCCACTGCATCCTACCTTTGTTAAAGAAACAAAGTTAATAACAACAGGGCCGCAGCAAGCCAGTTTGGCAGTTGTTTGAGATGCACGGTGTCTAGGTGAAAAGACTCAGGGCTTGGCTCCCCTCTAAATGTGGCTCAGCTGGTGAATACCATCGTGGTCAAGTTCTGAATCATCCCTAAAAACAGCTGCTGTCCGAGGAGATACAGAATAACAGTTGTCCAGATACCAGCCATACCAGGGAC
>NW_015317872.1:0-245 GCF_001447785.1 Gekko japonicus
AATTTCCCAGGCCAGAGTTGGCAACCCCACCCAGAACCTAAAACCTGAAATGGTACTCATCACCTTTCTTGTACAAATCTCTCTAAATATGAAATGAGCAGCATCCGGCTATGGTGTCGGCGTGTATATATGTGAGAGTGTGTGTCATTCCCTCCTTCAGTTTCATTCGTTCCTTCAGAGAGTGAGGGGGAAAAACAGAGACGCATCAAGCATCATGACTTGAAGAGTAGTGTTCACTCAGGATT
>NW_015317873.1:0-245 GCF_001447785.1 Gekko japonicus
CTCCAACTGAATGAGGCCATATATTACACGAGTATTAACATTAGTGCTGATGAAATGGCTTAGTTGTCCCTAAAAAACCACAAACCTCCTATTATGACTATTCAAGTGTTGCACAGAGGAAACTGTGGCTGAAAGATACATTTGCAAGTGGGTTGTTCTGTAGGGAGGCCAGCCTCCAGATGGGACCTGGGGATCCCCCACAATAACAGCTCATCCCCAGACTACATAAATCAGTTCCCCTGGAG
>NW_015317874.1:0-245 GCF_001447785.1 Gekko japonicus
TGGCAATGAGTGACAAATGGCTAGTACATTAAAAGGGAATTTGCGTAGAGATTATGTAATGTGTAATTTGAATTATCACATGTTTTCCTTAATTTAGTGTTCTAGTATATCTGATTTTTGGGGGGTGTTATAATTTTTTTCCTTTATGTTATTTATCTTTCTCACTGATACTCAAGGTGGATTACGTAGTGTAAGTCAAATCAGCAGGATAGGGCTTCCAATAAACAGTGCAATATGATTTGGAT
>NW_015317875.1:0-245 GCF_001447785.1 Gekko japonicus
TGAAGAGGCCACATAAATTTGGGTTTAAGGACTGGAGGTAATCAGAGTAGGTTTTCTTGCTAAGTGGTGGGGAATTCAGGGAGATCATGTGCTCATGGCCCTAGTAACCCTTAGGGAGAAGTGTTTGGCCCATAAACCCAGAAACATCTGTGTGGCTGCAATTTCCTCTCTTTTTGGGGTGTGTGTGTATGTGTGTGAGTATTTTGTGTGTATGTGCTTGCAAGCCTGGATGTCATGGTGACTTC
>NW_015317876.1:0-245 GCF_001447785.1 Gekko japonicus
CTGGTTAAGGACTTGGGAGAAGACTGTGGGATGTTATGCTTGCCATGTCCCTTAAAGTTTATTCAAGTCAGGGTTTGTTGCTAATCAAGATTTTGAATCTAGTGTCAAACCCTGGTTAAAATTAGTACTGATTTGTGCCTTAACCACTGGGATGGGCAGGAGGGAGGGAAGTGTAAGAGAAATGCATATTGAAGAGAAGAGGAATGCATCTTTCTATAGTTTGCATGGCGAATTTTGCATCTGCT
>NW_015317877.1:0-245 GCF_001447785.1 Gekko japonicus
TTACTCCCTTAGATAGGCCCTTAGGTGGTACCTAAATTATAGACCAACACCTGAGGTTTATTTTTGCTTTTCCCACTGTTGTGGTTGACAGTATTATGACAAAGAAGGATATTGCGAGCAAATAATGAAGTCCTGTTGCGCTGTTCTCAGTATGTAATTGTCCAAGAAAAACTGTGAAAGGAAAACTGTAAATGTTAAGAAGCATTAACTTTTTCAATAATCATGGCCTTCTTAACAAATGTTGC
>NW_015317878.1:0-245 GCF_001447785.1 Gekko japonicus
TGATCTCCCTGAAAACCAAACAACTTACTTGGCTGAAAAGAGGTCCGTTTAGGGATGTCTGGTGGGAGTGATGTCTGCTCAACGACCAGTGCACCTAATGATCAGGTGTTCTCCCAGGCAGGTGACATTGTCAGTCTGCACTGCTCACACCTGGATCCAGGCTTGGCGCAAACACTCGTTTCCCTGAAGAACAACCTTGCACTGCTGTGCTTCCGTGATATGCCCTTTGAGTAAGAGGAAGTGGC
>NW_015317879.1:0-245 GCF_001447785.1 Gekko japonicus
TTTGTCCATTGGACAAGCATCTTCTTGCTATCTTCACTGACTGTAGAAGTTTCCATTCAGTGTCTTCTGCCTTACAGGAATGGCAGACTGATTAAAATGCTGTGCCCATCTCAGGAAAAAATGAAACACAGCTGGATGAAAGGGCATTGAGTCAAGACTGTTAATGGAGAGCTTTGTCATTCAGCAGCAATGGAATGATTCTTATATGACTATTTCTGTGAATGAATTCTGTTTGATAAAAAAAA
>NW_015317880.1:0-245 GCF_001447785.1 Gekko japonicus
GCAGCTGTCTTTTTGAGAGAGAGCACTGGTGTGTCCTTATTTGGGGATCCATAACTGGGACCCCTGAAAAGTAATCTGCTCTTAACTTGGAGAGATTGTAGAATATCAGGTGGCAGGGTGAGGTTCCCATGCATTTGGTATGTGTAGCTTGCAGAGGTTCCATTCTATGCACTTTTGAACCTGAGCCTGACAGTTCACCAAAAGCACTTTCCTGACTCGACCTTAGTCCTGTTGGGTTTGCACTG
>NW_015317881.1:0-245 GCF_001447785.1 Gekko japonicus
TTAAATAAGCAATAGGAAGTACACATTTTCATGTAACTACACAGTAAATGCCCAAGAGGGAGCAAGCAGCTGGGGTCAAGCATTACTAGGCCCGAAGGCCATAGTTTGCACTATGCCCAGTATGTAGTTGAAATTTCTGTAAATAGTTTACTACTGGAATTCAGACAATAGTTCAATGGCGGTCTCGGTCTCTTTCACGCATGCAGAAGAATGGTGTGGTACTAGGGCTGCCAAGTGGGGGCGGG
>NW_015317882.1:0-245 GCF_001447785.1 Gekko japonicus
CCAGGGGTCCAGTTCCAAGGCTTGGAAACAAGTGCAGGATATAGGAGTCTGGGTCCTAGGCTTCAGTAGGAAGCACAGACTAGACAAGGTACAAGCCATCAGGGCATAGCTCTGTTTGCTAAACAGGCCAGCACACAAAGGGGTGTTGAGCAAAGTTGCTTCCACACCAAGCTTTGCTGAGTGTGTTCCCCTTATTTGCACCATTTACTGACTCATCCTGAGGGCCAGGTGTCACTCCTTACAGT
>NW_015317883.1:0-245 GCF_001447785.1 Gekko japonicus
CCAGACATGGTGCTGGAGCAATTCTGTATCACTGCAAATGAAAGTTCTGTCTTTCCGGAGGCAGGAAGGGGGGGGCACGTGTGCAAATCATGGAATTTCCTCCCTTGCATGCCTGATGCACCCTGTCTCCAAACATAGAGGAAATTGTCTCTCTCTGCCGGTGGCAGAATGACGGCATTGCATCTAATCCTTTTATTGTCTGCTAAGGGCTATTTTCTTCATTAAAAAAACAAAAAGACAACTAG
>NW_015317884.1:0-245 GCF_001447785.1 Gekko japonicus
CCACACATCAAGCAGGCCACACACTGGACATAATTTTTGGGCTGGAGACAAATGCAGAGCTGATGACTACAGATGCAGTCTCATGATCAGACCACTTCACCCTGAAGGTACATCTGAGCATACCTAACCCTCCCTGTTTGGGTGGTGAGTGTATTTTTGCTTGCCCGTGGAGTCAAATGGACCCTGAGCAGCTCCAGGATGCTCTGTAGGCCCCAATGCCCACTGGTGGCTCATTAGATGAACTG
>NW_015317885.1:0-245 GCF_001447785.1 Gekko japonicus
TGGGCATTTGAGCTGCCACAGTATGAGAAGGCAGGAAAATGGAACTCTGTGAGTGGCAATCCTTGCACAGGTGGAACCATTAGTCTAGATCCAACCCTAGATTGTCTCAGTGGTATTCAAATCCTTCTTCCTGTCTCATGAGAGCCTTATTGCAATGATCTATTGATGAGATAACATGAATGCCTTCTGTGAATGCTCTGTTGTGTGTCTTCTCTAAACACACATGAAATTGCCTTATACTGAAT
>NW_015317886.1:0-245 GCF_001447785.1 Gekko japonicus
GATAGCAGGTATGAATAGGAAGGAATGAAATACCTTAATATCAATGTATTGTGAAATTCAAGTACTCAGATTACACATATGTATTGCAGCCACTCTTTCTTCTTTCAGAACCACAAACGTGTACTTTGAAAGACTTTCACTGTTCAAATGGAGACTGTATGTCTGCAAGATTCTGGTGTGATGGAGACTATGATTGTGCAGATGGTTCAGATGAGGTATGCATTTTCTAAAGGGCAGGCTTGATT
>NW_015317887.1:0-245 GCF_001447785.1 Gekko japonicus
CGTTCCTGCCCAAAAATAGCCCTGACCCACCTGAGGGTTATGCGAGTGCAGAAACAAGATGCCCTGACCTCATCAGATCTGGCTGCTAAGCATATGCCATACAAGGGGGCAGGCAAGGGCTCTGGTGCTTCTTTGTATTGTCTAAGAGTGCCCCGAACTCCTAGCATCGGTACCCAACTCTGCAGGATCCGGTGTGTCATAGAATTGGTCAAGGATCGTTATAGAGGCTGAGCCCCATGCCCATA
>NW_015317888.1:0-245 GCF_001447785.1 Gekko japonicus
ACTAATGTGCAGAGCGGCAGAAACTGGGCAGTGAACCGTGGCGTGAAAATAGGGACAATCCGATACCGTGCCCTCCCTTTCCTCTGTGAAATAATGGGAGGGCACACAAGCAGTATGCTCAGCACCTCGTGAGTCAGAGAGGCACGCAGAAACAACGGATGAAAATATGGCCAGCCAACCGGCAACACAGAGGACCGAATGTTCATGGGGGAGGGGAACGACACCTGCCCTTCAAACCCTTTCTC
>NW_015317889.1:0-245 GCF_001447785.1 Gekko japonicus
TTGCAATTGTAGTGGCACTGGAATGATTCCATATATTCAATGTCTACCTGGCCAGTTCAAAGTTGGCATTAGGTGTACATGTTAGAGGGATTAGTGCAGCCGTTTGACCCTCAGAAACTTCAAAAGAAAAATGGCAACATCACACTCACACTTCCATTTTCTAGAAACTGCTGGCACTGAACTGGCCCAGAAGAAAGTCATACTTCCAAACAAAATAAATGTGTTTTGGCAGAGAAGAAACCTGA
>NW_015317890.1:0-245 GCF_001447785.1 Gekko japonicus
GGGGGGGGGATGATTCTGTAAAAGCTTTCAACCCTATTTCGAGCAAACAGGTTTGCCCGCAAACTTTTTGGCTCAGCCTTTCTTGCAGATATGGAAATTTTAGTAGCTGACCACCAACTAGGTCTCTCCAGTGTTCACGGTACTGTGTGGGAAACAGTACAGGAACATAAATCTTCTCTCAATGTTAGCTGAAAGTTAATGTCATCCATCCTGATCCACAAACAAATTTGTTCTAGCAGCAAGCC
>NW_015317891.1:0-245 GCF_001447785.1 Gekko japonicus
GATGCTACATTTTGGAGCAGATGCTGTCAAATTGGTTTTGCTACAATTACCACAGCTAGCTGATGCAGTAGAGGTACTTTCTCAAGATACACATCTTCTATCAAACAGACAATTTCAGAGAGCATAGATCTCCCAGTCCCCAACTCCTCCACAGAATGGCAGCAGGAAAAGAAAAATTAAAGGCCATTGAGCCCAACAGTGTGATGCCATTTCTGGGGGAAAACCTGTAGCTGATATCAGTCCTT
>NW_015317892.1:0-245 GCF_001447785.1 Gekko japonicus
AGCAGCCTTTCCTGGCTGGCTTCTCTGCCACAGAGGCGACATCAGAAGGGCAGCGCCGGCTTCACGCGGCAGTGGCGATGGGCATCGGAAGGGCTCAGAGGTTCCTTTTGCCCCCAGCTCCCTCCCAAGACCAGAACTGCGCTTTGCACAGCGCAGGGAATCCGTCTCTCGCTGCTGCCGGGGTGGCTCAAAACAAGAATGCAAAGAGAGCGGATCTCTGAACTAGCTGAAGCGAAGCAGTGTCG
>NW_015317893.1:0-245 GCF_001447785.1 Gekko japonicus
GCAAGCAACCAGTTCTGTCATAATATTTGAGCTGTTAATTTCCAGGCAGCAGTTGCAACAACATATATTTTAGAACAATCATCAGCATTTTTGCAGATGAGGTCATAGAGTTAACCGCTCACATGTTGTGGGCTCTGGCTGTTGCAAACCTGATCATTTCCTGCATGTGCGTAACATGAGGAACAGGCCCAACTTAGTCCTGATATTAGTTGACAGTCCTATGTGAACGTACCTGAACAGTGTCA
>NW_015317894.1:0-245 GCF_001447785.1 Gekko japonicus
GAAAGGCGGTCCCTCAGGTATGCAGGTTATGACTCTTACAATAAAATAAAATATTCCAGTATGTGGGAATTGAAACTGGGACAGAACATGGAGGCACAAACCAGCATATCAAGGCTCAGGGCTCACGGAAAATGTTCTTTTTGCCTGAGACATACATCATCGCCTGCATTTGCAGATCTCCTCCTACCAGGAAATATCACAAGCCCTTGATATTGGATGACCCCACATCAACCAAAGGTACAAAA
>NW_015317895.1:0-245 GCF_001447785.1 Gekko japonicus
TTTGGAGAAAGGTTCCTTAGGACCATCCATACTCTATATGCAAATCCCACAGCTCAAGTAAAGGCAAATGGCCTTTGGTCAAACACATTTCAAATCACTACAGGTACAAGGCAGGGATGTCCCCTGTCCCCTCTCTTATTTGCTCTAAGCACAGAACCATTGGGAGAAGCAACACAGCAAAATAAGGCAATTAGAAGAATAAGAATTGGGGCCAGGGAACACAAAATAAGCCTGTTTGCAGATGA
>NW_015317896.1:0-245 GCF_001447785.1 Gekko japonicus
CTGCCATCAGTCTTTTAGTGGAAGTGAGCAGGAGAAAGCAGATGACATTGGTTCTCCCACAATTATATTGGTCACCTGCATTTCTGGGCAAAAGTCTAAGGTGTTAATTTCACCTTTAAAGCCCAGCCGGAGAGGCGGAATAAGGGCAGGTCGAGCCTCATAGGAGAGCAGTGGACCAAGGACGGAATTTGCTTGAGGGGAGGGGTAAAACATAGAGGAATTTGATTGGTCAGAGCCAGAGCCAG
>NW_015317897.1:0-245 GCF_001447785.1 Gekko japonicus
TTGAACCCATTTATACAGTGGCCAAGAGACACAAATAAAAGCTGCAATGCAAGTGGCTCCCAAAGAAACACCACAGTTAACACTGTATACCATACATCACATTCCCAAAAGGCTCTACAGCAAAACACATTTACCAGGCTCGACATCATCTCGGTCTGGTGGCGTTCCAGGGCGATCCTCCTCATGTACCACAGGCCTGTCCTGTGACAATGTTGGCTGCAGAGTCACTTGCCCTTCCCTCTCTG
>NW_015317898.1:0-245 GCF_001447785.1 Gekko japonicus
AACACTGGCCTACCCAAAACTATAACAGGTTCTTCTGCTCTAGTTGCAACATCATTCATCAAGGGCCCAAAAGCATGTCCAGTTAGCATTCTAAGCTCATTACAAAATGTAAGCTTGAACATTATTATGTATTTTTATTCTTGCGATCTCCACTCACACTAAGGAATTCAGGGCAGCATACGTGGTCCCCTCCCCAGTCTTATTCTTACAACAACCCTTTGAGGTCACTTAGGCAGAGAGAATGC
>NW_015317899.1:0-245 GCF_001447785.1 Gekko japonicus
TGAGGACTTGGAACCTCTGGTTTTCTTTCTTTCTGTACTATCTTATGCAAGATGGCAATAGAGGTGCTGTGCTGAGTTTATGTCCTACTAAGATGATAATCTACCCATGTCTGTTGTTCTCCTGCAAAAGGTTACAGGAACTGGCAGAAAGGCTGGTTGATCCTAAGGAAGATGGTGACATTTTCAGATGGGGCTTTTCTAATCTTAAACCCATGTAGAGAGAAGGGAGATTTTTCTACAAACTT
>NW_015317900.1:0-245 GCF_001447785.1 Gekko japonicus
CTGCAAAATTTCTTCTGATTGCAAGACCTTTTAAAGATGATGTGTAACATAAATGGCTGTAGCAAAGACAGGAATGATAGTGGAAAAGGAAGGAGATGGAAGAGGAGAACAACAGGCATATAATCAAGGAGGCAGGAATAATAGCCTTGAGCTCTCTGGTGCAATGGATAAAGATGTCACAGTGGTTAGGGAAAGTGAGTATCAGCAACAAAGAAAGCAACCAGAAAAATTTGGAACTCAAAGGA
>NW_015317901.1:0-245 GCF_001447785.1 Gekko japonicus
CAACTGCATCTCCCATTCAGCTCTTTCAGTCCAGTCACTGCAGGGATTTGCAGGTCCACAGAGGCGCTTGGAGAATGATGGGATCAACCACAGTCTCCTCCCCCTGGCTTCTCTTGGGTGCATCTGTTAAGAGCCATTGAGTCGCTTGAGAGACAGTTGCAAAAGGATGCTTCCTATCGAGGAAGAGCACCTTCTTCTCGTCTTCCCAGCTATAGCAACACCTGGGCTCCCTTCCATCACCGTAA
>NW_015317902.1:0-245 GCF_001447785.1 Gekko japonicus
GGGAACCTTTACCTTTACCTTTAAGTTAAATCATACCTACTCACACAGGCTGGTTTGGTTTCCATTCCTTTCCATCATTCCCTTGGGGAGGTTATGAGGTTTTCCCCATCTAACAGATGGGAATGGAGGTTCTGCTAATGACTTGGCCAAGGCTACACCAAAGTGTCCATGACAAAAGTGAGACCTTCTCCCATGCAGACCTGCCCAGACTGAGGTCGTTCTCCAATGGCTTAACAGGCTTAATT
>NW_015317903.1:0-245 GCF_001447785.1 Gekko japonicus
ATTGCATTGTGGCCACCATGCTGAGGGAACAGTGGTTTAACCCTTTTCTTCTGTTCCCTTTTTCTGATATGATAGAAATCTACACATAACTAAGGCTGCTAGTATTTGTGGAATACTGTGTAAAAGAAGAACTAGTCATAAATATGCAAAACATTATTTATTGATTGACTGATTGATTGCTTAGTTTAGGTTTGCTAGGCTGCCCTTTCCTACAACTAAGGCTGAGGGCGGCTTACAACAAAATA
>NW_015317904.1:0-245 GCF_001447785.1 Gekko japonicus
CTACAAGCAAAGGTCTCATTCACTCACTCTCTCACTCATTCACTCACCCCCCTCCCCTAAGGAATTCCCTCCCCCCAATAACATGGCAACCGAAGCAAGCAATGCCCAGTGAGGCTTGACAGCCATCCCGTTCCCCTGGAGGGCCGACAACAAGGCATAGAGGCCGAGGCCTTCCACTGATGTTGCCTCCTGGCTCTGGGGGTTCAGAGGTTTGCCGCCTCTGAATGTGGAGGATCCCTTTAGTC
>NW_015317905.1:0-245 GCF_001447785.1 Gekko japonicus
GTCGAACACTGCAGGGACTAGGGCTAGCAACTACACCCTTCCCTGGCGTGCTCTTGGTGTATCTGGATAGAACAGGGGCTTTAGCATGGTCAGAGATTGTGAGCTGGCCGCCTTGAAAATGTAAAATTTGATAAGAAAATAAAAATTGCGCATGGAATATGTAAACACAACCAACTGAGCAAGGAATAAAAGAAAAGGTGGTAATATGCAATCATTTAAATCCCGAATTCTTTACCTATCTCTTA
>NW_015317906.1:0-245 GCF_001447785.1 Gekko japonicus
TAGACAGTACTGGCATTGATGGACCAATGAGGGTCTGATTGAGCATAAGGCACTTCCATGAGCTTAGGGGTAGCATTGGTATTGCCCGGCAGTGCCCTTGCACCACCACCAATGATGGTGGCCCAGCCCAAGACAAAGAAGGAGAACATGACGTTGAGTTGCATCTGACTCATGGCAACCTCGTCCACAGGGCATTCCAGGGAAGAGACGAGCTGGTGGTGGTCACCACACCTCAAAAAGGATAT
>NW_015317907.1:0-245 GCF_001447785.1 Gekko japonicus
TCTTTTATATATAAGGAGAGATTGTTTTTATTGTCTACTGGCTTTATGTCGTGAGCCACCCTGAACCCATTGCTGGGGTAGGGCGGGTATAAATTAATTAATTAAATAAAGAAAACAGTAACAGAAAATGTACAGTGTGTTGCAATAATTCAAAAGCTTTCCTACACAGGAAGCTTTTTACTTGGGTGGGGGGCATCCAAAGATGTGTAATCTAAAATCACACAACCCACTATCAGGAATCTACT
>NW_015317908.1:0-245 GCF_001447785.1 Gekko japonicus
GGCACTCCTGACAAGGTCTTCTCTGTATTTTCCTACCAGATTTGCTGCACTGCTTGCTAAGCATTGCTTCATACTGTCCAAAGTATGGTGTTCTCCGTATGATAGCTTCTACTGAACTTTACACTGCCAGTTGCAGAGGTCAAGTTCATCAGGAGAAAGCTTCTTGTTCACACACCCAGAAGTGCATAACTCTGTGGAAACCCTAGTCCTACTTGGATATTTCACTGACAGATCAGAATAAGCTT
>NW_015317909.1:0-245 GCF_001447785.1 Gekko japonicus
TCTTAACCTCTAAGCCACCACGGCCTCTACTAATAAGACATGAACATTGCGCTAAACTGTGGCCCCGGTACTAGCGATCCTCAAAATGGAGATGCTGAGGACTGCCACATTGCCACTTGAAACAATAATCAGAAAAGAACCTACTGAGCTGGACAGACCAGCAAATGTGACAGCAGCTTCCTACGTTTGTGGTCAAAAATGCTCAGTGGCCTGTGAGCGTCCTCGTTTGGAGTACTGTGTACAGT
>NW_015317910.1:0-245 GCF_001447785.1 Gekko japonicus
GAGCGCATTATGGTCCTGTATCAGGTCCAGCTTTATCATGAAGCAACATGATGCAGTTGCTTAAGGCAGCACAATTTGGGGTGGAGTTGGGATCATTTTCCTGCCTCCCAAATTCCTATCTCCATGTTATTTTAATAATAAACTTCAACCAAGGGGAAGTACAGCATCATCAGGACTTTTTAGTTTGCATTAAAAGTGCCTAGGGCCAGCACTAAACCTAGGCTATGAATGCAGCTTCCTTCTGT
>NW_015317911.1:0-245 GCF_001447785.1 Gekko japonicus
GCATGTATTGACAGAGTTTCAAAATAAGAAACGTATTAATGCCTTTAAGTGGGAGTCAGCATCAATTTGCATTTCCCCTGAGAATAATACATACCACACTGACTGGGTTGAAGTGGGGAGGGCTCATACTTTGGGAGCAGTTGCTTAAAGGAACATGATCCATAAACGTTTTTAGCTAACAGGCTGAACATAACATAAGGAAATAAGACGGGCTTTACTGGGTCAGACCAATGGTCCATCTAGTT
>NW_015317912.1:0-245 GCF_001447785.1 Gekko japonicus
AAACCATCTTTGAACACCTCTTGCCTTGAAAACTCAACAAGGTCACCATAAGTCAGCTGAAACTTGACAGCAATTTCCACCACCACCATGTATTGAAATTGCCCAATGAGGACTTCTAGCCTCTGGTAGCCAACAAAGTACTGCAACTTTCTACCCAGCAGAATCAGTTGACCTGAAGAACCAATGGGGTTGTGTTGATACAATCATTGACTTTGGACCAGTTCCTTAGCCTGAACAATGTTAAA
>NW_015317913.1:0-245 GCF_001447785.1 Gekko japonicus
ATCTCTGTTGATTCTTAATATAGACGAGGAATTACGGTGGTTATCCCAGCACCTGGGGTGATGGTCAGAGGGTATGACCCTATCCTTGTAAGGGAGGGACAGAGTTCCACACATTCCATTGTTCTAGATTTTTAAAGACATCCCTAACTGACCAGACCGGCTCTGGAGTATCTTCCTTCTGAAGCCATGATTTTCACGGAAAACACATTCAAGGCACCGGAGATGTATCTGACGTGACCGAAAGC
>NW_015317914.1:0-245 GCF_001447785.1 Gekko japonicus
TCAACGTCTTAATGTTTTTACAGGGCCATTGTATCCCTCGAGTGCTTACTTTCCTGTCAGTAGGATGACTTTAGCAAATGTCTTGCAGAACGTCTCCGGCATGGAATTGGCTGGAGTTTCTGCAAAGGAATCAATTCCTGGAAACTGATTGGCTGGAACTACTTTAGAGAAACACATGAACACAAAGCTTATGATGGCTGAACACTGACAAACACCTCTCTGGAATGTGCAGAATGCTGCAGCAG
>NW_015317915.1:0-245 GCF_001447785.1 Gekko japonicus
TCCTTCTGCTACTTACAGTAGACGGAATTCCATTATATCCAACACCTCACTGTTTAGAGCCTCGAGGGATAAAGTTTTTTTAGACAGAGAGGATGGGACATGGGAGGAAACAAGAGCCAAGAATATTCCACAGAAAGAAGATACCGAAAACAAACAGGTAGTTCATCCGTCCAATAGGCAATTCACAGAATCAGACATTTCTGTTTTGGAAAAAAGGACTCTTGTTGGGTGATAGTGAGATATTG
>NW_015317916.1:0-245 GCF_001447785.1 Gekko japonicus
TAATAATAATAATAATAATAATAAGAACATAAAAATCCTACAGAAGCCAAACATCCAAAGGGGCTTGCTCGGGAGAACCTTGAGGAGTCCCCAAACTCTCGAGTAGTCCTATAGGCTTCATGCAGGCCGAAGGGGTATTGTTTGTTGGAGAGGCTTTGGAAACGTTTCCCATTGGACAGGATGGGCGCTGTGCCGCTCATCTCTATGGCACCTGCACGGGGGGACTCCCGGGGGGATCGTGTCCT
>NW_015317917.1:0-245 GCF_001447785.1 Gekko japonicus
AACATGGAAGTTCCATTTAGCCACCATGGGCTAATTGTACCCCAAACAATGGAGATGGCATTCCCATAATTCAGTGTTCTACCCCAGTCCATAATAGCCTGGCACCTATGAGGACAGCAACCCCAGAATGTCACTATCCATCCTAGCTTCCTGAGATGAGTGGTCTTGAAGCACAGCATTTCACCCACGCATGCAGTAGTCCATCCTAGCGTGTGATATACCACTTAAAGGTAAAGGTTCCCTTG
>NW_015317918.1:0-245 GCF_001447785.1 Gekko japonicus
GCTCTCTGTGTTAAAAGAGCAGCCTTGAATGTGTCTGTTATGGTAATACATTCCAGTTAAACCTTGAAAACAGATAATCTGACTGGAGAAAGGAGAATCAAATCTCCCCTACAAAGTGGTTACTTTCATTGGAGAAAGTTTGTGACCTGTGGGGGTGAATTTGAGAAGCAGATTACTTTATATACTAAAACTTTTCCTCACAAGATCCTTAACCTGTTAAATACATAAAAGGATCTGGATCAGGG
>NW_015317919.1:0-245 GCF_001447785.1 Gekko japonicus
GCCTGGATGCTCATGTGTTTATTTGAGGGCTCCAGAGGATAGAGGATTCCTTGGATTCCTTGAGAGTTGTGTGTTTATCTTTCCGACGGTGTTCATTTCTTGTGATTTGTTTTGGTGTTCATGTGGTATATGTTTCTGTAATTCTGTAATAACACCAATAATATCAATAACATCAAGAATACTAACTGAACAACTGAATAATACTAACTATGCCGGACGCCGACGGGGGCCATTTTTGGGAACAT
>NW_015317920.1:0-245 GCF_001447785.1 Gekko japonicus
GCAGAGATCTCCTTTCGTTGTTGACCTGCAGGTGAAGGAGAGCGGTGCAGCTGCTTTGCAAACTTTAGGAGAGATTTGGAGGGCAGGAGAGGCCGGGGGTCCGCCTGCATCAACCGGGGTGGAGTTGGGATTCCCTTTTCAGCCGGGCACCCTGACCCAGGTGGCGCTTAGCCCTGTTGGGGAGCCCTCCTTCCCCACGGAGACGGCTGATTGCACGGGGCGCTTTCACACACACTAAATAACGC
>NW_015317921.1:0-245 GCF_001447785.1 Gekko japonicus
CCTAGTGCACAAATGCAAAAGCCCCTGCAATAAAACTCCACCACCACAAGGAAATGAAACTTGCCAAGGTGTTTGATAGCCACTCAGAGTGGTCAATGGACAGGCGAACAGCTCAGCCATTCAGCTCACAAGTGATCACAGCAGATGAACAAGGTATTGACTATCAAACATATCCACTGCAAAATGTGCAGCTTCTCAAGTTATAAATACCTGTGCAAGCTTTTGTTGTTGTTCAGTCACAAAGT
>NW_015317922.1:0-245 GCF_001447785.1 Gekko japonicus
TCTTAGAGGGGCCACCGGTCTCAGACTCTGTTCTGTCCCCGTCAACAGGCGGAGCTTTGCAAGAGCTGAGCTCCGGGGCCCGGGCACCCGTCAACGGAGCGGTGCCCACTGGGGAAAAGCTGGCTCTGAACTCTTCCCCGGGCCCGGTGCCCACAGCATCTTCTGGGCCTCCATTTCCTGAGTAGTTCTGGCTAGAACTGTTCCTGCGCAGCAAGGGGAAGAAGGGATGTCACAAACGTGGTTCC
>NW_015317923.1:0-245 GCF_001447785.1 Gekko japonicus
CAACTGTTGAATCAACCAGTCCACTGAGCTTCTCAGGCACAGAGAACTAGCTAAAGTTTCCCACAAACCTGGAGGAATTTAGTAAGACATCAGAACAGCTTTTATCTCCAACTTGCTCATGAAAAGCATTGGGACTACCATTAATTTTCATGTGGCCATTATTAAGATAACGTTACTTCTTTATCAAAACTGGAGGAAAGTTCATGGCCACTGTCTGCATCACTATTTAACTAGCTCTGCTTGCT
>NW_015317924.1:0-246 GCF_001447785.1 Gekko japonicus
CTCTCCTGCCCTGGCAGCCTTGGCTCCCCGGCCAAAAGGACGCAATTGGTCCCAGAGCCAGATACAGTGGAGCACCCCCACCCCCACAGTGAACACCTTGACAAGGAAACCTGTCCGTCATGGCCTCCTGGCTGTCTTGGCCCCACAGTAGGGAAAAAGAAGAGACTGGATTTATACCCCACCCTTCACTACCGAAAAAAGTCTCAGAGTGGCTTATACTTTCCTTCCCTTCCCCTCCCCACAACA
>NW_015317925.1:0-245 GCF_001447785.1 Gekko japonicus
CAGACAGACAGATGATCTCCGCCCCTTTGCCGTGGAAATTGACAGGGCCCCCGTTCTCCGTGCCAGTCAATTTCCACCGCACAGATGCCAGATGCTGACTCCAACTGGGAAGAGGAACAAGGTGCCGAACCACGTCCAGTGTATCCTCGGACAGACTCGCTTGTAAAAAGTAGGGCAGCGTTTGCTAGGATCAGCTTCTCCAAAGGAACAGTCATTCTTGCCTGGAAACGCCCCCGACCGTTTCC
>NW_015317926.1:0-245 GCF_001447785.1 Gekko japonicus
CCGTATTCCTTTTGGCAGGAGAGCATTCACGCCTGGTCTGGAAATACTTCCTCCCAGTCGGAAGCTATGTTGTTAGAAGGCCGAGGCCTGTGTTTGTGTGGGTGGAGAAGTTGGCCGCTGTCGCCATGGTGATTTGACATGAAATCAAACCGTCCCTCTGTGATCTAGATGGATTGTAATGCTTAAATCATTGGCGGTTAGGGATGCCAGCTATGGGTTAAGAAATACCTGGAGATTTTAGGGGT
>NW_015317927.1:0-245 GCF_001447785.1 Gekko japonicus
GGCTGTCCTTAAAAGCAACACAACCATACCACCAACAGCGAAAAACAGAACAGCCTCATAAAATATCTTAAATCAACTGAGAACATTATGAGCTGGGAGAAAGTACTCCGGACCAATTTTTCTTTTCTGAATGCTTGCTGAGACAGCTCATCATGACTGAGCCAATTCTGAATCGAGCCAGTTGGCTCACTGCTAATCTGGGGCGATTCTGCGTCTAGCATTTGTTCCACATTTTCTTAGCTGGG
>NW_015317928.1:0-245 GCF_001447785.1 Gekko japonicus
ATGGCAGCCCCACCACTGTCAGAGAGCATAAAGGTCAAGGGGAAACAGGGCACCATGGTGATGAAAGGGGTAATTTCCCTCAGAAAGGACCCCTTCTACAGTTTGTGAACAGATCCTTTCAAACCAAGGAACCATGTACACACGGTGACTTGCATGCTTTAGTGCAAGGGTAGCAGACATTACATGCGGTCTAGATAGGCTGGTAGAGAGTGCTGTGGAGCAGCCAGTGGTCATGGTACATGTTG
>NW_015317929.1:0-245 GCF_001447785.1 Gekko japonicus
TCTTTGTTAAGCTCAGGACTTAACACCTACTTCTTGCCCTAATGACAGAATCCTTCACACCCCACTCTTCTATACATAAACAGCATGATTCAAACCAAGTAGATGAAGACTTGGAGCGGCAGCAGGCAACTAGGGCTGCTAGCAGGAGGCTTGGCAGCCCTAATCATATATCCCTGCTGAGTTCCTTCCCCTCCCCAACCCAAGCTCTGCCACCAAATATCCAGGAATTCCCAAACAGACCTCTC
>NW_015317930.1:0-245 GCF_001447785.1 Gekko japonicus
TTAAATTGAGAATGCAAGGATTGCTGGATCAGTCATCTAAGCCAGCACTCTGCTTCCAGCAGTTCACAAGCAGGGAAGGACATGATGGTGATGGCAGCCCGGTTCTTGGTTTTTTTCCCCCTTCAGTGCCTGAAATTAAAGGTACAGTGCCTCTGGACAAGGAGGTTCCGTCTAGTGATTGGGACCAACGCGTTATATATCCTCCAGGATTCTGGCTAGCCCTTTTCAAATAAGAACATAAGCAA
>NW_015317931.1:0-245 GCF_001447785.1 Gekko japonicus
AAATGACCTCTGGATCTGGTACAGAAATACAGCTAGAAGGGAAAGGGTTCATCACCCCCTTCCACTGCTGTTCTTCTTATCAAATCATCAGCCTCCCATCATGGCTACTTCTCATTTAAAAATCTCATTTAATTTTTTTTCCATTTAAAATTTTTCATCAAAAAGAAACAAAACCTCAAGAGACTGTTAAATGCGTTTTACTTCTAACCTGCCTTCTCCCCAGTGAGCAACCAAGGTGGTTTACA
>NW_015317932.1:0-245 GCF_001447785.1 Gekko japonicus
TCTTCTTCTTCTTCTTAAATCATAGTTAAACACTGACAATTTATGTTCACTTTTCAGGGAGAACCTACCAGGTGGATATGTTTCTTAATATCTTACTGGGGTGAGCAGATAGGCCAAAAAGTTAAGAAGATATGCGACTGGTAAGGGTTGACATGTATTTAGTCATAGATCTCATACTTATTCATGTTCTGTGTCTTTAGCTTTACAGAGATTTTGCTGCCGTGTTAAAGATTAAAAAATTCTTA
>NW_015317933.1:0-245 GCF_001447785.1 Gekko japonicus
TGCTTAATGGTTAATCTGCCCCTGACTGGATCCTAGCTGTATGCCTTGCTATGGCTAACATTACTGAAACAACCCTGTTTGATGCTCCTCCTGGCATCCAACTGTTGAAAGGATAAATATCAGGAGGTGGTGGCAGTGATTGGAGGGAAAGGCCCCTCAAACTTCCTGAGAGAGAGTGAGAGAGCAGTGAGGGAGTCCTATTGGAGAAGGTGGGTTTACTTCAGCAAAGACAACTTCTCCCTGGC
>NW_015317934.1:0-245 GCF_001447785.1 Gekko japonicus
GTCAGAGTAGATGCATCTAATATCATGGCTCTCCATTAGTCTTTTAAAGATCAGTGACAGTCCTGAATGGGCCTAATTCGGACCAGGCCAGTGCATGGAGGAGGGGTGGGGGGAGGAAATGAATCTTTCCACCCTCACATGGCTGCACTAATTGACACCCTCCCCTGCAATTATTCATCCTTTAGAGGGAAAAAAAGTCTTTGGCCCATTTTGGAAAAATGCATTGTCTCCTGGAAGGTTGGCAA
>NW_015317935.1:0-245 GCF_001447785.1 Gekko japonicus
ATATACTTCCTGTGTGTAACTCTGCCATAAATAAATAATAATAAGGACCTTTGTTAGAATACCACTACAGTTGCTGACTACAAGAAGAGATGAAGACAGACAGTGAGAGAAGAAAGGAAAGGCCTCCTTCTGTATGAACCTGAACCTGGCTGACTTTTGAAATAGGATAAAATTGTTCCTCAACCTACCTTGGAAAAAAAACCCCTTGGTTGTTACATGGAATACATTGAATATTCCACAGGAAC
>NW_015317936.1:0-245 GCF_001447785.1 Gekko japonicus
TTTACAGGACACCGACCAGATTCTCACAAGGAAGAGGACGAGGATTTCTCCTTCTTACTACCTACCGTCTTCATCCACTGTGAGGTCGACCACCTCTGCCGCGCTCTGCCTCAGCGGCTGTATGACTGTAGAAATTCTGTTGCGGTTCCGTTGCTCCTGCGACCGTGGGGCGTGGGAGTTCGAACTGTGACTCCAGTGGGACCTAGAGTGCCCCAGTGAGGAACGAGACCTGGCGGAAAACACAC
>NW_015317937.1:0-245 GCF_001447785.1 Gekko japonicus
GTGAGAGCTGTTCCAGCGCAACAGCGAGGCTTAACTTTTCCTCTGCTGCAGACTCACGGGGAGGCCTTGGGCTAGTCACCTAGTCCCCACTTGCTAATTTAATTACAAGTTTTGTCTTATCAGCATTTCAATGGCCTGCTTCTGTTGTACGGATAAGTTTTTTATAGCACTCATGTCCAACAGCTTAAGTTTTAGTATTATGGTTTTTAATCATAGGTTGCCTCAAGCAGGACTCTGAAGAGGTG
>NW_015317938.1:0-245 GCF_001447785.1 Gekko japonicus
CCCCTGACATGCCTACGTCACTTCTCCGGCTCCGGGAGCATCCCCCCTCCCCCGCCACCAGCATCTCGAAGAGGCCTGGCAACCCTAGCCTACACTCCCTCTAACAGATGGCGACTACAAGGGGCTGATGCTGCAGGCTGGCGCAGAGGCAGCAGGGAGGCCTCCACTCCAGCACTGCATAGAGGAAAAAGGTTGGCCCCTTAGGCTGGCATCTGGAAATCTGGCAACAAGGTGGAGGCCTAGGG
>NW_015317939.1:0-245 GCF_001447785.1 Gekko japonicus
CCCTCATAAGTATAAAAGTGTGCCGTCAAAGAGAAGGAGTCTTGGATTAGAGGAAGCTGATCTGGGACCAAACGGGGCTTACAGGGGGGTCTCCTGCTCCCACTGCTAGGTAGTATTGCCCAGTTTGGCTTCCACTGAAACCTCACCTATAGCACCATATTTTGCCATCAAGTCAAGCTGGCGTCTGGCGACCCCTAGTGGAGCTGGAAGTCAAGGGACGTCCAGAGGTGGCTGGCCATCGCCTG
>NW_015317940.1:0-245 GCF_001447785.1 Gekko japonicus
AACATATCCAAACAGCCTGCATAACAATCGGTTCTCTCCTAAGAACCAGTGAGAAGGACATGAGCCAAATTAGCTGGTGTTTGATTATCTCTGAGTATTCATTTTCCTTTCAGGGCCTTACAAGGTTAGACACAAAACATATAGAACAGTTACTGGAAACAAAGTCCTAATTTCAGAGGTGTAGCTGCGTTCATCAGTTGCAGCCTACACTAAAAAGAGTTTTGTGTTACATTAAAGACTATTAA
>NW_015317941.1:0-245 GCF_001447785.1 Gekko japonicus
ATTTAAATGTAGTTGCTCTCCATACCACACAGACCCCCACTATTTAAAAACTCTATCTAAAAGAGATGCCAGGGAAGGGAGGCAGTTAGTTGCCAGATTACTATTTCGCCAGGAGTGTGCAAGTGCAGTGAACTGTTCCTGTGGTAACTACTCATCAAGGAGCAGGAGAAGTGGGCACTAGGTGGAGCCTTTAAATGGCAAGGAGGAAGGGAAGCCAGGAGTGCTGGCCCTTTTGGTGGGAATTT
>NW_015317942.1:0-245 GCF_001447785.1 Gekko japonicus
TTAGTGTGTGTGATCGCAGCCCCAGATTCATCCGAGCTTCTTTCTTTCCTCCCCTGAGCTAAAGATACCATACTCCTTCGTTTCCTTTCACCTGTCTATACCCATCTGTTGTCAATGAGCGGTCCACCCTTGCGCATAGCGGTGCCATGCTGTGTTGGACGGACGTGTCCCATGTGCAGTGGAAGCTAAGTATGTAACATGTGTTCCTAAGAACAGCAGGGGATTGCTGAATTACAAGTTATTAC
>NW_015317943.1:0-245 GCF_001447785.1 Gekko japonicus
GCTTTCTTTCGTCACGCCCAGACTTCCCACTAGAGAGTGCGCCCTCACTCTGCCGCGCGCGCAATCCTGTCTCCACCCTCGGTCTGTTGACGCAGCTGGGCTGGCCCAAGCGACGCCTCACTATGCTGCTGAGGGGGGTGATGTTGCCCAACCCTTGTCTGTCAGTGGGTTGAAGCCTACCACCGCCTATTGAAATACACAAGTCGGCATCCAGACTTCAACGAGATGTTCTGCCTTTTGAGTAT
>NW_015317944.1:0-245 GCF_001447785.1 Gekko japonicus
GGCCTCCATCGAAAGGGAGGCATCCAGGAGCATCCCCAAGCTCTTCATCCTTGGCGTCGGCCTCAGTGATGTCCTGCCGAGGGTTGGGAGCTGGATTCTCTAAAGCATCAACTTGTTGTGGCAACTGCAGTAAAACAGATTTGACAGCTTCTAGGTGATCACTCTAACATTTCTGAGACAAAGCTTTCAGGATCAGTTATAGGAAAGGATGTAAGACCACTTCCCAACCTTTCATTGCACCAGAA
>NW_015317945.1:0-245 GCF_001447785.1 Gekko japonicus
AACTTGGCAGCCCTAGGCATAGCGTCTCCCGTGTGGGGCGGACCCTTGCTGCTCCCCACAGCACCCAGGCGGCACCCTGTCTGCTCATGGGTGGAGGTGCAGTGGAGGGGAGGAAGCAGCAGCCCCTCCTTGGCTTGGCCAGGAGGAAGTGCCTGGTAAGGATGCCCTGCCAGGGCCACAGACGCAGACCCTGGCAAGAGTGCCAGCCTCGGTAGAAGGAACGGTGAAACTAGTCAGAAGAAGTG
>NW_015317946.1:0-245 GCF_001447785.1 Gekko japonicus
GCAAGTCCCAGCTCCACTTGTCTGGCACAGCAGAGCAGGGCTTAGAACGAGTAACAGCACTGTTAAAACAATACCATAAGTTAGTTATTAAAAACAGTTATCACAAGAATAAATGTTTAAAAAGTCAGATGGTGGTATAGGGCACCAGTAGCATGACTTACCCCGTGTGTCGATGGATACAAGTTGGCACAGTGACAAGGTGGGCTGGGCTGGGGGAGGCCAATTCAGATGGAACTCCATTGCCT
>NW_015317947.1:0-245 GCF_001447785.1 Gekko japonicus
GCGAGACTCCAGCGAGATAACAGCTGTCAACATCCATTTGGGTATTATTGAACTTGGATTACAGATTATGATTTTAAATTCTTAATCCATGTTGAGTCCTGTAAATCGGGGGGGCGGGACAGGATATAACTGCGTCCCAGAAATAAACATAGATTTGTTGTTGGTCTGACAAAGGGAGCTTTGGGCCTCAAAAGCTTCTGCCCTGAAACTCTAGTCGGTCTCTGACTCGACTCTAGAGAGGAGAC
>NW_015317948.1:0-245 GCF_001447785.1 Gekko japonicus
TAGAAGCTGAAGAAAATGGGGAGGGGGAAGTGGAGACAAGCAGAGATAGAGTGGGGAGAGAGCCATGGGGGAAGTGAGATTCCCCCACTCCACCCCACAGGTGCTCATGGGTCCTGTGTTTGTCCTTTCCTAAAGCCAGCTCAGAGAACAACTATCACCGCTTATTTGGTACAGGCACAACAGAATGATCCTTGCTTCTCGGAAACTATCGGGCGGAGGAAGCAGGCCTCTGTCAGCCCGTCTGA
>NW_015317949.1:0-245 GCF_001447785.1 Gekko japonicus
CACCTCACCTTTAATTCAGAAATGATTGAAATCTACCCGGACCTACCTAAAGAAGTGCTCCTCAAAAGAAGGGAACTTAAACTGCTAACATTGAGGCTAGCAGAGGAAGACATCCGATATTCCTGGGTCACCCCGTTGATTCTACAATTTACGTACCGTGGCAAAGCTTACAGAATCTCCAATAAGGAAGAAGGGTTTAAAATGTTCAGCTCCCTCGACCTAATCACCCAGATGGAACTCTCAAG
>NW_015317950.1:0-245 GCF_001447785.1 Gekko japonicus
GACCTTCTGCGTGTCAAGCAGATGCTCTAGCACTGTACTGCACCCAGGAAGCTACAGTCGGTACATAATGCAGTGAGCAAAATGCTGAGTGGAATGGGGTTTAGGGACCATATCCTTCCAGTCTTGTTCCTTCTACACTGGCTTGCAGGTTCAATTCAAGCCCTGTATGGCTTGGTCCCAGTGTACCTTAAGGACCTTCTTCCAATCCACACTTGTCATCTTTGCAGACCCTGCTTCAGTTGCTC
>NW_015317951.1:0-245 GCF_001447785.1 Gekko japonicus
GTATAAATCCAATCCCTTCTTCTCTTCCCTTCTTCTGAAGCCTCAGGGCCGCTTTCCACTGCCTCCTGTGCCCGCTGTTGCTCTGCCCTGTCTTGTCTTGCTGGTGTGCTGACCGGCGTCGCCCCGCCCAGGGACCCGGCAATCTCTCCGGACCCCTTCCTGAGTCTTCAGCGCTCTGCCATGTCTCCCCACCCCTGATAGGTGGGAACCAGCTCGCCTTCCATTGCACATAAGAACATAAGAGA
>NW_015317952.1:0-245 GCF_001447785.1 Gekko japonicus
CCAGTAGAAGTCGCCAGAGGTCACCATGAATTTCAGGCACGGGCACGCACGCATACACACGCAATGCAAGAATACCCCCCAAAAAGAAGACTTACTCCCAAGTAAGTGTGCACAGCACTGAAACTTTAGTCATGGTTTATCATGGAGTACGCAACCCTGGGCACATGTGCCCACAGGAGCATGTCAGCTTGGCACCCATGGTCAGATCTCCACTTAGGCAACTGTGACACTGGCAGTTTGGCCAC
>NW_015317953.1:0-245 GCF_001447785.1 Gekko japonicus
AAATAAATAAATAAATAAATCAGCATAGGGCAATGATGATCCCAATCCAGTCTATTCTATTGCCAGGGTCATCATCTATATAGTCCCTGACCGCAGTAGATCTATTCCGAATGTGTCTCTGCTTTTCTGGTGTGCTGTTGATTTCACAAGGGTATAGATCTCCTTTATTTTCAACTACCACTCTTGTAACTTAGGAGTATTTTATTGTGGTGGTTGGTTTCCAGTTTGAGAGCCAGTTTGGTGTA
>NW_015317954.1:0-245 GCF_001447785.1 Gekko japonicus
CCGGGGATCATGGGACCACCATATGGGATGGAGGGGGGCTGTAATAAGGAGGGGAATAAGCAGAGACTGAGTTTAAAAGGTGGCACAATCCAACCCACCGTGTGGGGTAGTAGTTAGGGTGCCGTACTAGGATCTGGGAGACCCAGGCTGGAATACCCGTTTTGCCATGGAAGCTCACTGGGGGTGACCTCCCACTCTCAGTCCCACCTCACAGGCTTGCTGTGAGAATAAAATGAAGGAGAGGA
>NW_015317955.1:0-245 GCF_001447785.1 Gekko japonicus
GCCACAAGATGGCTGCTGCAGGAGGCAGAACCAAATACATGGAGGAAGCCCAAACACAAGGAAGAAACGTAATTTAAAAAATACACTGAGAACGAAGGGTGAGAGAAAATAAAATCAACACTGTGGCGGCAGCTTCTAC
Source organism: Gekko japonicus (assembly GCF_001447785.1). NCBI lineage: Eukaryota > Metazoa > Chordata > Lepidosauria > Squamata > Gekkonidae > Gekko > Gekko japonicus. Next base: position 140 of record NW_015317955.1, read on the forward strand.
TGAAATAACACTTTTAATCTGCCCAGGCAATCAGATCTCTAGTGGCCAAACAAGAAGCCCTGCTGGGCAAGTGCGCGACTTGGCCCCACACACTTTCTAAAAATGC
>NW_015317956.1:0-245 GCF_001447785.1 Gekko japonicus
GATCATGATCTTGCACAACTGCACAAAGCCAGGCTTGAAACAGCTAGTCCAGGAAGCTTTTGCTATTTCAAGGTCTCTGCTCAAGTAAATAATAATTTGAACTAAGTAGTTTTAAGCATTGAGTGATTAGAGGGTACAATGGTCATTTGACTCCAACAGTTCAATAGAAGTTAGGACATTCCTTTAATGCATTTATGCACATTTAAGATAAGAGAGACTGTGAAGAAATGCATTTTTTCTTTGGA
>NW_015317957.1:0-245 GCF_001447785.1 Gekko japonicus
AGAATAAAGATGCTCATCCTGCTCCCGAATACAGGGCAGTAGCATGTCAAGCAGAGGAAAGATTGGCTTTGGCAACAGGGAGGATGGTGCCTGTTTCCCCATGTAGGGCACCCTCTCTCACCTAGCAGTGGATACTGAAAAACTGCCTCTGGTTCAAAGAGATCTGAGCAATCACAGAGCCCTCCCACAATTAACCAAAGCCCTACAGCAGGGCTTGCCAAACTGTGGCTGGGGGAGCCACATGC
>NW_015317958.1:0-245 GCF_001447785.1 Gekko japonicus
GGGAACCTTTACCTTTACCTTTTACCAACCAGCAGGGCAGTCAAATTGCGGCACTGAAAGAAATGAAGCTTCTGAAAGGAAGGAGCCACTACGATAAATGGGAAAGAACCTGAACTGGATCTCCCAACCTTTCTAAGGGTGTGTTTTTTAAAGCTGAAGGATCCCCCAGATTTGGACCAGAGCAGTTGTATGAGAAGAGAGGCATTTTACCCTCTCCTTGGTCCCTGTGCTGCGCAAGCTGCACT
>NW_015317959.1:0-245 GCF_001447785.1 Gekko japonicus
GTCTACCATCCTTTCCTCTCTCTCTCGTTTTCCAGACATGGATGACTGTGTCAAGTGTCCAGAAGATGAGTATCCAAGCAAAGATCAAGATCAATGTATGCCCAAGAAAATTCATTTTCTGACTTACGACGAAACTTTAGGGATCATCTTGGCGTCCACTGCTGTGTGTTGTTTCCTAATCACAGCTCTGGTTCTTGCAACTTTTATGAAGCACAGAGATACCCCCATAGTCAAGGCCAACAACA
>NW_015317960.1:0-245 GCF_001447785.1 Gekko japonicus
CAGTCATCCATTCATTCTCTCTCTCTGTCACCTCCTCCCATCTCTTGGTTCATACCTAGCATACTGGATCCAGATTTCTGGTTCTTGGATGCAGTCTTCCAGTTCTGCTGGCGCTCTTAGTAGGCAAGGGTGAACAGCATATGAAAGGAAACAAAGTCTCAAAACAAAGATGGCCACCGGCTGGTGGCCCATGAAGCAAATTTACTTTGTTCCGCTTAGAAAGGGAGGTCTTTTCCATTATTTTT
>NW_015317961.1:0-245 GCF_001447785.1 Gekko japonicus
AGGTTAAAAAAATACTTCCTGTGATCCTTCACCAGCTTTCTGTGGTAGCTGCCAGGAGCAAACACATAGCAACTGCCAGATAATGGAATAATTAATGTGCTTGGTCTGAATCATTAGCAAAGAATTTGCATAACATGGTAATTATACAATCCCAGATTTGCAATATGGAAACCTGTCTTATCAGCACAGTATGTTTTATGAGTGGCAATATGACTCCAGTTAAACTTCTGACATTATATATATAT
>NW_015317962.1:0-246 GCF_001447785.1 Gekko japonicus
GATGTTATTCTGTTCGTCAACTCTTATGGTAGCTACTCGATGATGACAGTGCGGGTTGTGCGCTATGGCAGCGGAGACCCCTAATTGTATGCCTGGTGGAAGAACTCCATCTTGCAGGCCCTGCAGAACTGTGAGAGGTCCCGCAGGGCCCTGATCTCCTCCGGGAGCTTGTTCCACCAGGTAGGGGCCACCACTGAAAAGGCCCAGGCCCTAGTATCAGCTAGCCTGGCCTCCCTCAGGCCAGGG
>NW_015317963.1:0-245 GCF_001447785.1 Gekko japonicus
CACTAGTAAGTCTCAGTACTTTTCACATTATAACAGAACATTTGTATCCTGAAGTTATAGATTGTGTCTGTAAGAGACAACTCTTTAATTATTCTAGCCCACCTCCAACTTGAAGCTACCATTTCATTAGGAATATATCATTTGCTCCAACCAGTCAGGCTAAAGGATCTACTTTAGATTTTTGTATCCAAAAGTAGCCAGCTAAATGCCTGTGGGAAGTCCACAAGCAAAGAATGGAAGTGTTA
>NW_015317964.1:0-245 GCF_001447785.1 Gekko japonicus
GCAATTTCTTGCCTGGGCAAGATATCTACAGATCAGGATGGATGAGGCCTGGCAAGTCTCCAGAGCAAGAACATTTCATACTTTGGGCCTAAAAGTTGGGAAAGTTGAGCGTCATCAGATCCCCTAACTCATGTCTGCTGATATGGGCAGATAGAGAAGGGCTTCAGCAGAAGATCTGAGGTAGGCAAATATAGGCCAAGGCCAAATAAAGACAAAGTCTGATGAAGTGTGCAGGCACACGAAAG
>NW_015317965.1:0-245 GCF_001447785.1 Gekko japonicus
GGCAGAGGGCCGCTGCTGTGGCAAACACTTGCAGGCAGAGTCCCCAAAGGGTATAAGCCCAGGAGCCTTTCGCCTGCTACGAGGGACAAGAAACACACCCAGCATGGTGCAGCGGCTACAGTACTGGGCCAGGACCTAGGTTCAAGTCCCCAGTACCCCACTCTGAATCTCAGTGGGGGGAACACGGGTCAATCACTCATCCATCCTACTCCTTGCAGGATTGTCGTGAGGATAAAATGGAGGAC
>NW_015317966.1:0-245 GCF_001447785.1 Gekko japonicus
CTGGGCTATCCAGGTCAGGGTGGGATGGGCATAGTTACTGCTGAATGCTGCGCTGTTGCAATGTGGAAACTCTGGTGGCAATTTACAGTGATAGCCCTAGTAGCAAATCTGTAGGAAAAGGCTAGGGGTTACTTTTAATTATTGGCAGCAATGGTCAACCCAAACATTTCAAAGGTAGAAGAATTATACCAAAAGATTAAATATGTAGTTAATCCACATCTGTAATGAAGAAAATAATAATGAAT
>NW_015317967.1:0-245 GCF_001447785.1 Gekko japonicus
TTTTCCAATTATTTTTATCCATCTCCAGGCTGTAAAATCATAACTAAAAAAAGGAGAGAAAAATAAAAATAAAGCAATGGCCCGGAGTGTGCTCTTCTGTCAACCCGTTAACCCCTGAATGCATTGACCCTGTTTCCCCAGTCCTACGTACGTATCTGCATTTATCTGTGTGTGATCAAGAGCAGAGTAGAGTACTTCCTGTAAAACCTAGGTTGGTTTCGCACTAGAGCTGCCTCAATTTTGCG
>NW_015317968.1:0-245 GCF_001447785.1 Gekko japonicus
TGTGTGTGTGTGTGTGTGTGTGTAACTCTTCTAACCCAGCTGCTCCTGAACAGGCGAGGAATAAGAATTGGTGAGCAGATGGAGCAGCTGTTAAAAGCAAAAAGGTATTCAGGGTATGCTTAAATTTCCCAGATGTCCTTCCTTTAAGAAAAATTGCTCCATCATATGGAATGTCACAAGAATTCTGTATTTCAGAAAACACGCTTCAAATGTTTTCTTCTTTCTTAGAATTTTAATCAGTAACT
>NW_015317969.1:0-245 GCF_001447785.1 Gekko japonicus
CACACTTTCTCTGAAAGTAAGGTTCGGTAGCAGTTTTAACATGTTTATGGTGTAACCTCATATACCCTGTGTCCCTTTACCTTCAGTGGGATTTACTTTCAAGTAACTGCCAAGTATCCTAGCTTTGCCTGCTTGAAAATATTTTGCTGGTAAAGGAAGTTTGTGCTGTTGCCTAGCCTTAATAGGAAGCTAGCACCACTGAACTGAGCTACCTGCTTCAAAGTTTATGTGGCATGTGTGTGTGT
>NW_015317970.1:0-245 GCF_001447785.1 Gekko japonicus
CTGACCATGGGGTGTGCCCTTGGGGGGGCACTTCCCTGTCCTCTGCCATAGCATCAGTCCTGCCCTAGAAGGCTTCTCTGGCCTCAAAATGGGTGCAGGAGGGTTCTAAGTGCACCACAGTGTTCTCTCACCCCAGCTGGCCAGTTCTCAGAGCATGGAACCCTTCAGCCTTCTTCCTCCCCAACGCCCTAGAAGTCCTTCTATTTAAAGGGAGGTTATTCCACCTCCTTACCTCTTGGGACCCA
>NW_015317971.1:0-245 GCF_001447785.1 Gekko japonicus
CCCAGTGTGGGCATTTTTAACCCTGTCCATGCACATGAAAGCCATAGCTGTCATCTGGGCTCCACATATCAGTCACACCAGTGTTTCCCAATATGTGACTGGCTGCTTTTATTTTTTGAATCAGTTAGTTAAATAAGACATCAGGGCTGAATGTCGGTTGTGAATGAAATATGTTAAAAATTATTTTTATTTATTTACATCATTTATATTATGCTGTTCTCACTTGGACTCAAAGTGGATTACAC
>NW_015317972.1:0-245 GCF_001447785.1 Gekko japonicus
ATTATTATGGCTTTTCACCAAAAATTGCATTGTGAGGAAAGATGAAGAAAAAGGAAAAAACTCTAACAAAAGATTTTGAATTCTCAACAATGGCAGATTCTTTCTTTGTTAAAAAAATCTCTCCAGATGTAGGACACACAATTACCAAGATGGAGGCACATTATTCAAATTATGATGAATCAATTGTAGCAATCAAACATATAAACAAAACAATTAGTTGACCAATCATTTTATATTTCTGGAGT
>NW_015317973.1:0-245 GCF_001447785.1 Gekko japonicus
GCAAGGGAAGCTGCCATGGCAATAACCATCCCCGCGGGGACCACCAGGAAAAGACACTGGAGACATGAGGAAAGCCGCCACGCCAATAACCATGTGCCCTGCTGCCAGACCCATCCCAGCTGTTGCCAGGACTTCCAGCAACAGAGAGTAGTGCTTGCCAGCAAGGAAGATTAGGGCTTCAACTACCAGGTTTGGCACTCCCAGGAAGGGAAGGCAGCCGGGTGGCCAAGGGAGCCAAAGGGGTG
>NW_015317974.1:0-245 GCF_001447785.1 Gekko japonicus
TGCCATGACTAGGGCCAAGGCAGACAATGTGTAGAACTTATGGCCTAAGCTGTCAGGTTTGCAGCCTTCCCGGTCAAATGGCGAGGAGTGAGGACCAGAACACTGCTTGGCTGGGATGGCCTCTGTCACGACAGAATTGGCAGTGGCATGGGCAAAGAGAAAGTCACAGCCATCCCCCAAGACCTTGTACATGTGGTCAGTTTCCTAGGCTGTGGGTGAGACTGATGCTGGCTTAGCCTAGATGC
>NW_015317975.1:0-245 GCF_001447785.1 Gekko japonicus
TTCCTCGTGACATGAACCTGTGTAGCCATACTGCAGAATCCATGTGCTCATGCAGGGTGAAGGCAATTAAATAGCAACTCACCAGCACATCCTGAATCTCACTTTCTGAAAAACCGCAGAATGATTCATCGTCTGAGTTCTCGTGAAAAATTTTAGCCATTTCTTCCATGACTTCTGGCTTGAACTTCCGTTTCTTAAAAAGAATAAGTACACTAGGTGTTTCTCTCCTCTTTTTTTTTTTTTAA
>NW_015317976.1:0-245 GCF_001447785.1 Gekko japonicus
ATTATTGGGACCCACGCAAAGAAGTGTTTCAGTGAGAATTATAAGATATGTGAACTGAATGAGAGTTCAGTGGAAGTCCGGCTGTGAACGTCTGAGGAATGGAGGGGTGGATAAACGAACAAGATATCTGTTCTAACCCCGATCTCTCACTTCAGGATACTATAAATCTTAGGGCAGGGGTCCACGGCATGTACCTGCCAACACCTTTCATGGTACCCACCACTGGCAGTGTTCCCTCTAAGCTG
>NW_015317977.1:0-245 GCF_001447785.1 Gekko japonicus
GTAAGAAGCCAGATTTATTAAATCGCCGAATGGCTGCCCAATGTGACAATGATGAAACATCCCTCACTACCTAGGCTACTTGTGGAAAAGCGCAAAGTGACTTCCTTCCATTTCATCCACAGCTTTAAAGAAATGTAAGAAACAAAAGGCATTTAACACGAATGAACAGCAACTAAATGGTTAAATAGGCAACAGACCAGGCTTTAAAAGGGGGGTGTTGTTGTTAAAAAGGTAAAATCCTGCCC
>NW_015317978.1:0-245 GCF_001447785.1 Gekko japonicus
GCCCTGAGAGCTTCTCGGAGGAAGGCTGGCATAAAAATGTAATAGACAGACATTCTACTTTATTCCTTCATTGCATCGCTAAGTGGGAACTGTTTCACTGACCTTAAGATCGCTGCAAGCCAAATCAGTGACCAGAACTAATTAACTGTACAGATGAAAATGAATTTGCCAAGGAGTGAATATTGTTTGCCAATGGGGTATCATGGGGAGGGAAGGCAACTGCTTTTAGAGTATATGCAAACTTT
>NW_015317979.1:0-245 GCF_001447785.1 Gekko japonicus
CCCCCCCACCCGTGTCTGGTGTCCCCATTTTTAAGGAGGCACTCAGTACAATGACCAATTAAGTCTGAGATTTATCCATTGAACTGTGTACCTTCAGCAAGTGCCCCTGAGCCCTGTTAATGTTGAGATCATTTGTCAAATAGATGTCACTGACTGTACAGGTACAAAAAGCAACACAATCTAGCCAGTGGCACTTGGCTAAAAGATACATTTGATAATGGGCTGATGATTCTCAATAGATGCCC
>NW_015317980.1:0-245 GCF_001447785.1 Gekko japonicus
CCCATGGGAGCGAGGAGTACCATTTCAGAAGGCAGGAGTTTTCGCTCTCATTAGGCTCTGATCACCTGGAGCTCCTGTCAAATTGCTTGTCCCAGATACTGGAGAATGAATGGTGTTCAGTAGTTCATTCGCATTTCTAAAACATTTGTATGGGACTTCTATTAGGGCCCCATGTCCAAAACCACAAATAACCACCTACCCATCACTTGTGCTCTAGTAACATCTAGATTTAGGCTTGCCAAGTC
>NW_015317981.1:0-245 GCF_001447785.1 Gekko japonicus
TGGAGATCAAGTGTAATAGTGGGGGATCTTCGGGTGCCACCTGGAGAATGGCAACCCTAGCAATGAACCTAATATGCACGGTTTCCATTTCGAGTGGATTGGCAACAGACAGATGTTCCATCCATATCTAGCTTCCATACACAGGTTCACTTGTATGGGAGCTGTACCCACACGGAAAATCCACCCACTGCCCGATTCAAAATTGCGACTGTGCATACCGTGGTGGCTCAGAGGTTAAGACACTG
>NW_015317982.1:0-245 GCF_001447785.1 Gekko japonicus
TCTATCCACCACCTGGAAACTGGCAACCCGACTTGGGTTTCTCTTTCATCTGACTTGAGGGGGATTCTTTCCCATTGCTGCCAGTTGAAAAGTTTCCAATCCCAAGGTCCCCCCTCCCCTTCCCGGTTTATTTCAGGGCTGGCATCAGCAGATCCTGAAATGGGGCAGCTACCGGGAGCCAGGCTTTCTAGCAAGGCCCACTGCTGCCCAACAGCTCCTGCCCACTCACCTGTTAGCTGCCTGTC
>NW_015317983.1:0-245 GCF_001447785.1 Gekko japonicus
AACCCACAAGCTGAGGTTACACTAGCACAAGGGATCGCTCCATTTCCCATTCTGTCAGGTAAGATCCTTGGGCGGTACCCTCGTTGCTTATTTCTTTATATCCCACTTTTCACCCCAAGGGGGACCCAAAGCATCCTACAATGTCCTTTCTCCTCCTCCATGGAATCCCCATAACCACAAGGCTTAGGGTAGCCAGGTCTTACCTGCGACCCAGCTGGGGGCTCCAGCCTGACTCCTGGAGTTTT
>NW_015317984.1:0-245 GCF_001447785.1 Gekko japonicus
GAAAGCTAATTTTCACCATATCAGGTAGAGAAGCAACACATACAGAACTATAGTGCTACCTCCAAGACAACAGGTGTGTAGCCAGCAGATGTAAAGCAACAGCCTTAGGCTGTCAACAAGCAATAATATTTCAGAGAGTTGAAGGAGATTTGGAGAAAGTGTTGCTGCTCATAGTTTGTATATTTATCCCACATTAATCACTCATAAGCAGGTTTTGCAAGTTTTCCCCCTTTCCCCCCCAAAAA
>NW_015317985.1:0-245 GCF_001447785.1 Gekko japonicus
CTCTGGATGTGACTTCCCTCTCCCCCTGTAGTCTGAAGTGGTACAGGCCAGGGAACCCTCTATTCGGTGATTCTGCTGAAATGTGTTACTCAGGAACACCTTGCAAATTGTCGAGCAGAGGCTTCCTCTGCTTTAAAATATCCACCACTGCAAAAATACCCCTTTTCATGTGGGTGTTCTTTAATTTCTTTTGCCTAATGTATTTAATGTTGACTGGTCTGTATCTCAAGTGGGAGGCAAGGCGG
>NW_015317986.1:0-245 GCF_001447785.1 Gekko japonicus
TCTGGCAGCCTTAAGTTCTAGCTCTTTTACAATCTCCTGTGGAAACCTGTGGTACTTACCTTTGATAGTAATGTGCTGTTATGGGCAATGCAACCCTACGGATGTCTCAGGTGGATGTATTTTCAAATCATGGGCATGCAGATCCAGCAGGCTTGACACTTGCAGGCCATATGGGGGTGATCTTGTGGATCCCTGCTAGTCCAGAAGGCCTCCGGGCACTAGCAGCACTGGTGAGTCTGACAGAG
>NW_015317987.1:0-245 GCF_001447785.1 Gekko japonicus
TGGAATGTTCCAGTCCCAATACGTAACACTTTCATCACAAGGATGTTTGGTCGCATCCTGGCACTGTAGGTTTTCTTTCACACTGGAGAGGAAAAACAACAAAGAGGGCAGTTGGTGAGGACGAAGGCTTGGGTCAAATAGCTCCTCAGTTGTTTTTCTGGCTCGGTAGCCTGGAGAAAGTCTGTGGCTTTCATTATGGCTTCTCTTTATTCATCCAACCAATACTTCCCTCTAAGCTGTGGAGT
>NW_015317988.1:0-245 GCF_001447785.1 Gekko japonicus
AAAAGATCTACCCCAGGCCATCAAAAGATCCCCCACCAATGCTGTTTACCCTGTAGCATCATTTCTGGCGCTCTTCTTAATCTTTGTTCTAAGACAGAACAAACCTTGGTAACATGTCAGGGAATGGGGGAAGTAGTTCAGGATATTTTTTCATTAGCCTTAAGTAGCTCTCATTAAAGAAAAGGATGGTGAATCCCACCTTAAGGCAGTCAAAATTTTGTAATACTATCCAGCAGAGGTCATTT
>NW_015317989.1:0-245 GCF_001447785.1 Gekko japonicus
CAGATGCCAACAGTGCTGTGGGAGAGTGTAGGACCCAGAGCCCCCCCTTCCCAGAGCAGCCACCCATCAGCCCATTCCCCAGGCATGCTACACACAGAACCCACAGAATGAGTCCATAGGGGTGGAGATCCAAGGGGGGGCAGCCTTAAAGGTGCCACTGGACCTGTTATGCTTTGCAGCTGAGTAACACAGAAGTGGCGCCTGAAAAACCAACCAGAGTCACCCTAGCATGAGCATCCCTGAGT
>NW_015317990.1:0-245 GCF_001447785.1 Gekko japonicus
GGGAGGGCGGGTTATAAATCCAATAATAATTTTTTTAAAAATATATGTATCGGATATGCAGTGCAAATTCTCCCGTTGGTCTCCCAGATGCAGGCAGTCCCAGTCTGATCATGATGCAGGTGGAGAAGGAGCTTCAGCCTGCCCACCCCTCCTGTGCTGCTGCTTTCACATCCTGTAACTATTGCAAAAATTATGAGTATGTGATATTTGCAGTGAAGCAGTTTCAGAATGCAAAAAGGGCATGG
>NW_015317991.1:0-245 GCF_001447785.1 Gekko japonicus
GTCTCTGCTGCGCTCTCTGCCTCCCCAGGTTTGCCTGCCTCTTTGCGCCTTTTCTCCGGTCGTTCTCCCCTTGTTTTCAACGTCTGCGCCCCCCCGCCTCAGTCTCTGTCTCCACCTTGGCCACCTTGCCCCTATCCCCCCCCCTGCGGCTGGTCTGGCTGCTAGGACCGTCGCTGAGGGGTGCTGCTGGGGCCTCGATGTGGGAGAGAGACCCACAGGACTGCAGCTGGGGGGGTGGTGACCGG
>NW_015317992.1:0-245 GCF_001447785.1 Gekko japonicus
ATCAGAGTCTATGGTTTTGCTGAAAGTACTTGGAACATGTACCACACATTTTCAAGCCATAGGTGGCACTAAGAGAGTTCCTTGAGCTGGAACCATTATGCAGTAGAGAACTGCCACTGCCAAATGAAGGATCACATTTTCTGCTTTGTTCCCAATTGCCTGCAATGTGGTTATAGTAACTACTGTCACCATTTGCAGGGGGTTAGTTCCTAGGATCCAGAAGGGTTAAGCTGACCATGTAAATT
>NW_015317993.1:0-245 GCF_001447785.1 Gekko japonicus
AAACCAAGAGACATTTTAGTTCAATTTATTTACCTACGATCCAGAGATAAAATCCTCAAACTAGCAAAGCAAAAAGGATCTCTGGCTTATGGTGAACAAAAGATCATTGTATTGCTTGACCTAGCCCCGGAAATCCTGCTCAAACGGAGATCCCTTAAAAATATCACAGCCAGACTCCACGAAGCGAAGATTCGGTTCCGCTGGTCCCCAACTTCGGACATTTTGATCTACAAAAACGGCTTACT
>NW_015317994.1:0-245 GCF_001447785.1 Gekko japonicus
CACAGGAGTTGTGGGCTTGCACACAGATATTCCCACAGGCAGAATATTAGCATGGACTGAGGCTTACCCACATTCATTTTTACTTAGTGAGTTGGATTCTAAGAACTGTACTGAGCAAAATGTATTGGAATTCCATTAAAATTCATCCTACAACTCTGTCTAGCAGTATAAAATTTCCCAAAATATTAGTTTTATGGATGACTGTGTTCATCCATGCATAGGGTTGCTAGCTCTGGATTGGGAAA
>NW_015317995.1:0-245 GCF_001447785.1 Gekko japonicus
TTTGGGGATAGAGCCTGGGGAGGGCTCAATTTGGGAAGGAGAGGAAGTTCAACAGGGATGTGATGCGACACAGCTTGCATTTCCTCCAGGGAAATTAATCCGTCATCTAGAGATCAGTTGTAATTCCAAGAGGGCTCCAAGCCCAAGGTGTTGGGATGGCTGGTAACACTTCAGACTGTAGTTGAGGAGAGGGGGGGGGCATGTTTTTAATATGATTAGCGCTGTTCCCTCACTCAGACACAGGA
>NW_015317996.1:0-245 GCF_001447785.1 Gekko japonicus
GAAGGCTGATATTCTAGAGGTACTGAATCTGCTTGTCACAGATGAAGTGACATTGGCATTTTCAGAGCAGGTTGACAGCTTTGGGGTGTTCATGGACCCTGCCTTGGTGTTTGAAGAGCAGGTTGGCATGGTGGCCAAGAATGTCTTCTCTCAGCTGCATCTGATTCATGCACTTTCTCATTATCTACATTCAGCTGATCTGGCCACACTGATCCATTCTTTAGTAACTGTTAGATACGAGACTC
>NW_015317997.1:0-245 GCF_001447785.1 Gekko japonicus
TCCCAACGGGCATGCCTGTCATTCATCTGAGTGCATGCAGTGTTTGGAGCCAGGGCACTGCAGCATGTGTAGCCACACTCTCCCCTCCTCCCAGGTCAGTGGCTTAGTCCCTTGCATCCCAAATCCACTTTCCCAGTGTGCTGGCATCAGGCTGAAATGCATTTAGGTGTGCACAAAGCAACTGTTTGGGAAAGCTGCACCGGTTGAACTTCTGCCTGGAAACACTGCCACTGCACTCCCCCCCC
>NW_015317998.1:0-245 GCF_001447785.1 Gekko japonicus
ACCTCCTGACCATCAGAGCCCACTACAAGGCATCTTTAACTAGAATGCCTATGAAAAAAATACTATCTGTATGGAAATATATGCAGATTTAACGGGTTAATTAACTGATTGCCCATGCAACTGATACAGTGTAATCCTGATTTATTGCACTGTTGATCATAAGCATTCTATTGCTCTGATTCCATTGCCTAATTATACAATCGGCTTTGAGTCACAGTGAAAAAGGCAAACTATAAATGATGTAA
>NW_015317999.1:0-245 GCF_001447785.1 Gekko japonicus
AAAGGTTCCAAGGAAAGAGATGTCAGATGGGACAGTTGGTTAAGGGAGAAGCTGAGGAGTAGTATAGCTAGACCCGACCCTTCCGGTGTATGGAAATCCATGCTTATAGAATTCATTGAGTTTGAGGAAGATCACGTCCACTTCTTTGGTAACAATACGCATTTCAGCTGCTCCCGAGTTGATCAATCCTGCAATGAGAGAGGATACCCTGGCTGAGTACAGAAACACCACAGGTCCAAAAAAAA
>NW_015318000.1:0-245 GCF_001447785.1 Gekko japonicus
AGAAATTGACTCCAATATTCTTTCCCCCTTTAGACACCAGCTATATTTAGATGGGTTTTATTTGGTTTGAAAAGCCCACTTTTGGGGCAGATGTTCCCAGTATCCTCTGTGACTTCTCTCATACATCATAACACTAAGTACAAATGCATAGGCAATAATACAACCTGACAGCTCCGGAGTTCACGGCCTAGACTTTTTCACCTCCAGAGGGGGGGAAAAGTGGTTTTGAAACCAAGCCCAGAATA
>NW_015318001.1:0-245 GCF_001447785.1 Gekko japonicus
CATGGCCCTTCCCTGGACATGTGAGTGTTAGACTGGCTTTTTTTGTTGTTTTTAGCCATTAATAGTAGGTTTCCTGACCGCCAGCACCTCAAGGTCCTGTTTTGTCTGACTGAAATCCCTCCTGGAACACAGAGCAGGGTCTTTTTGTTGGTGGCACCTTCTGGGACGCGACGCCCAATGTGACCTGGTTCGCATTGAGACAGCGATGTATGATGGGCCTCTTAAACTAACAGTGGTCGAACGTG
>NW_015318002.1:0-245 GCF_001447785.1 Gekko japonicus
TCCAACATTGGCGTCTCTTAAGTTCTTAAGCTGAGAGTCTCAGGGAGTCTGTGCAGCAGGAAGTCCACCGAGGAGGGTTGCAGGGGTATCCAGATAGTTAAGGGAATTTGGCACACCTTTCACCGACCTGTGCCGATTCTTTTATGGGGGGGAATTCCATAGCTCCACATGGGACTCCTCATTCCCAAGATCGGGATCGGATAAAGTGAGCAAAGCTGGAATTGAATTGGGTAATCTGAAGGTAA
>NW_015318003.1:0-245 GCF_001447785.1 Gekko japonicus
GGGGGACTCAAAGCAGAATGGAGGCACCACTTTGGTCACTTGCTTATCAGCAATCTGTACTAGCTTATTGTCACCCCTAATGCAGAAGGTCCCATGCTTAATTCCAGGCACCCCCAGTTAAAAGGGTATCAGTTGATATGACAGACAGCCACCAGAAACCCAGGAGTGTTGCTACCAGTAGAACTGCTAAACAGCCTGGAGAAAAATGTCCTGCTATTTTAATATAGGCTTAATGTGTGGAAATG
>NW_015318004.1:0-245 GCF_001447785.1 Gekko japonicus
CCAGAAATGTCTCCAATTCCAGGACAAAAATTAGCATCTTAAGAAAACACCTGTGACAGGTTCCGCTGATTGAAGAAATGCGATTCAGGTTATTCAAAGCAATCCAAATAGATATTCCAATCCCATCATTTACTACATATTTGTTACCTGATATGGAAAGTCAACCCATATATTGGCCAAATAAATAAATCCTCTACGTAATAACCCATACATTGGCTAAATAAATCTCCAGTACATAATTGGCA
>NW_015318005.1:0-245 GCF_001447785.1 Gekko japonicus
TTTAACAATGCAATATAAACTTTTGAAGGGAACCTTGAGAAAGAGAATAAACGGGCAACATGGAGATACAAAAGGAAGAAGGAAGAAGAAGGAGAGAAGATAGGAGAGGGATCGGGAAAGGAGAAGGTCTCGAAATTTAGCCAACAATAAATGTGCTAAGAGCTGTCTTATCAGTTATATTTATCTTTGAAAAGTCTGAATGCTTCAAAAAAAATGCAACAAATGGAGACCATTTTTCTTCAAAA
>NW_015318006.1:0-245 GCF_001447785.1 Gekko japonicus
AAAAAAGCTGTTAACTGACAGTGAAAAGTCAAAGAGAAAAATTAAATTAGAAGAAAGACAAAATATTCTAAAAATGTATATAGAAAATGGAATGATGGGAAGAATGTAGTAGAAGAATATGAATGTGATGCCAACTTGTCAATACTTATAGCATTTTCAGACAGTTTTATTTTTAAAATCTTCCATGAACAACTTCAGAATATCTATATATCTACCCTCAATATGGTCCCATCTGTGGATACTTA
>NW_015318007.1:0-245 GCF_001447785.1 Gekko japonicus
GCAGTCGAGATGAATTTTGACAAAAACCACTGCAGCAATCCGATCAGCCGCTCCTCTTGAATGCAGTCGAGGAAGGCTGATCAAGGTAAGCCCGCCGGGAAATGATGCTGGGTATCAAAGTTCTCAGCATCTCTATCTCAGCAGCGTTCCTTCTAGAGATGGGGAGCCACAGTGGAATGAATCCACAGCCCATGGTGATCCCTCAGCACTGCTGTGTGCAACCACAGGAGGACTCCACGAGGACT
>NW_015318008.1:0-245 GCF_001447785.1 Gekko japonicus
GTTTTGGCCAATGGTAAACAATATGGGAGAGCATCTGGAAATCCCTGAACCAAAAAACCCAGAAAAAGCCTTTTGGAGACATTTCCAGGATTTCCCAAATGTTTAACACAATTCTGGAATTATTCAGGGTTACAGAAATGCCATCCTGTAGAATTGCAGGGTTTTTTGTTTTTTCCAAAGTCAGGGTAGCTGCTTCTCTATTTCTCTTTGAATCGCCTGATTTCCTGGGCAATGGGAGAAGAGTT
>NW_015318009.1:0-245 GCF_001447785.1 Gekko japonicus
GGATGGAGGGCTCAGGGGAGACCTGGGCATTGGGGCAGGCGGTGGCCGTTGAGCCCTGCTGTTGGGAGGTGGATCGGCCAGCTCGAGGGCTCTTCTCCCCACCCCCCACCCCGTGCCTTGCAAATGTTCTCAAGCAAACTGCCTTCCCCTCATCGGGGGAACCCAAGGGGGGACGTCGCCTGGGATTTGGGGGCTTGTGGATGGGAGACCCAGAGAGGGGGGGCACGTTCTCCAGTCCCCGCCTC
>NW_015318010.1:0-245 GCF_001447785.1 Gekko japonicus
TAAAAAGGACCAGGCAGGGAGGTGAAGGACCGCTCTACCGTGGGCCCTGGAGAGCCACGGCCAGCCTGAGTGGTCAGTACTGACCACAACATACAGTGGTCTGATTCTAGATAAGGGAGCTACGTATATATGGGAACAAATTCTGAATCATGTTTTTTGTCTGTCTTCCAGCTGTTACCAGTACAGAAGCTCTGAAGGGGGGGGGATCTATTCCTTTTTAAATATAATAATAATAATAATAATAA
>NW_015318011.1:0-245 GCF_001447785.1 Gekko japonicus
ACATTGCTTATTTAAAAGATATTATGGCTAGAAACTGAAACCCATACCTATTTGACATAAATATTAACAGACAGGGGCCACTCTAAAACTTGGAGGCAAGCATTTTTCCAGACTTGACCTACTAACACCCTTTTATAGAACCAGAATGCTGGAAATTGGCTTAATTTTAGACAGTCAGATAGATGATATGTATATAATATTTGGGGGGAACCTGGGGACAGTGGGGTTTGAAAAAGGGAGGGACC
>NW_015318012.1:0-245 GCF_001447785.1 Gekko japonicus
GGCTACCCCCTTGAATCTATCCACAGCTCAGGAGGATGGAGCAGACTAGCAGGAGGGGGTAAACTGCTTTGCTGCCACTCTAACCTGGGAGCTCTGGCCTCCCACCAGCCTGCTCCATTCTTCTTGAGGCTGCTGCTCCCCTGAGGACAGGGAAGGAAAAGCAGGGCCCCAGTGGGTCCCCAGCTTGCTCCACCTCACCTATTGTAGATGTGAGTCCCCAGGGGTCATTTCATAGAAAAACAGGT
>NW_015318013.1:0-245 GCF_001447785.1 Gekko japonicus
CTGTGTGGAACGTGCCAGGGAGCCAGGATCCCAAAGGGTATCTCGGGGAAGCAGACATTCCCAGCCTACCTGTCTGTGCTGGCCTTCCCTCCAGGTGCTTTGGTTTTGTGTCTAATTGGCCCCATTCTTCACCCTATAGGATAAACTCAGGTGTTAAGCCGTCCGCTCCCCCGCCATTCATACGCTGATCCCAGTACAATGGCAGCCATCTAGCTGGAGTCTAGGGGTTTAAGGGGCCACTGCAT
>NW_015318014.1:0-245 GCF_001447785.1 Gekko japonicus
AGGGTTTTCAGCATCAGTACTTATCCTCAAGTTTCTGTCATGAGTCAGTCCTTAATCGAGTCAGAAGCACCAAGGGCGCACTGACACCTCACATGGAATTACTTGCTAAGCCCCCAGCACTGATGCAAATAGTAAAGCATTTGCTATAGCAAAATTTATGGTTGAGTCCTCTGGAGTGTTTCCACAGACCAAAGGATTTCTATCCAAGGACCGCGTCTTTCCCTCACAGGGTGTCTGTTGTGGGG
>NW_015318015.1:0-245 GCF_001447785.1 Gekko japonicus
AATGGATGTTTATAAAGGAACAGGGCTACATTATAACAGGATGATTCAGAAAGATGTTTCAATAGAGAGAACAGGACTGTGGATTTATACTACTAATATATATTATCTGATGCTGTATATTTTTGTCTTGTTCTCATTTTGTTGTATTTCTACTAACGTAATACCATTTCATGCATTGCTTAACATGCCATGTTTAATACTTAAGCCTTGTATCAGATTTCTATGATGTTAATCCTATTACATTG
>NW_015318016.1:0-245 GCF_001447785.1 Gekko japonicus
TTATAATTTACAATTTCTTAACACCAGGCACACTTAAATCCATTCTGTCATGTGTTTTCAAATGGACAATGACCGTATACCAAATTTTACTTACACTCACTCGATGCCCTTAGGTGTGTATTCCAAAATTAGAATATAACAAAGTTAGAAAATGGAGAGTTGTTCCCAGCTTTCGAAAGAACCAAACCTTTGGGAAAGAGGTCAGGCCCTTCTGCTAGAAGGGATTTCATCTGGCACTGGAATGA
>NW_015318017.1:0-245 GCF_001447785.1 Gekko japonicus
TCAGCTTAGAGGGAACACTGCTAGTAGGGGATTCGAACCCAGGTCTCCCGCAGCCAGAGGTAGTTGGATATATTGAATGGAGGTCCTAAGCAGAGACAAACCTTGCAGAGTCTGAGAAAACTGCAAAGGGGGGGGGGGGGAAGCACAAAAGTTAAAAGAAACCATAGAGTTTCAGGTACCCCCGTGGCTAGAGGGGCTGCCCCCACCCCGCAATGGGAGAAGACCTCCTCTCTCCTCCCCCCAAA
>NW_015318018.1:0-245 GCF_001447785.1 Gekko japonicus
GTCCTGTGAGGTAGGCTCGGCCGAGAGAGGATGGCTGGCCCACGTTTCCCGGCCGGCTGGCTCCTAGACCACCACTCTGCCGGCTCTCGTGCACCGTCCCTCAGAGCCAGGTCTCTCTTCCGACGCCCCCCCACTTTAAACAGGAGAAGGGCTTCCAGGGTGAGGTGGGGGGAGAGAGAGACAGCCTCTGGCCGTCATCGGCAGCTGCTGGGTGGACGAGGGAGTGCGCCGATGCTGAATGAAGA
>NW_015318019.1:0-245 GCF_001447785.1 Gekko japonicus
CTGTCTGTTGCAGTATACACCACAGACTTCCATGAAACAATTATGTCTCTCAACAGAATTCTATGTGGTTGCAGCTGGTTTGTACTTCAGATATAAGTGGAAGAGCAATTTGACTTTAGTTATTTTCCTCTCCACCCTATTTATTTATTTATTTATTCAATTTATATCCCTCCCTCCCCGCAAGCGGGCTCAGGGTGGCGTACAGCATTGGCACCAATTGCCGATATAACCATAAAAACATTATA
>NW_015318020.1:0-245 GCF_001447785.1 Gekko japonicus
TTTTTTTTTGCAGGAACAGGTATTTTTAAGAGAATCCAAATCTAAAGAACTTTATAACCCGTCCCACCATCAGAGCATAACATTCCAAGTTCTTCTGTATCATTATCTCTTCCCCCCTTTATTCCTTGGCACTGCTCTAAATTAGAACTTTTCTAAGTGGAATTAGAATCCCTGTATTTGGCTAGGTTCCGAAGAATTACTTTAGGCACACCCGAGGGCCTATTCAAATCCACTGGAATTTGTTT
>NW_015318021.1:0-245 GCF_001447785.1 Gekko japonicus
GCTGTAATTTGCTGAGTGGTCTGAAGGGAGCAAACCGTGGCTGCGTTTCCTAAGCACATTTCCCATTCCTTATAGTCACATACAGCGGACACACTCGCTGGCCCTCCTGGGAGTCGTTTGACAAACGTGAATGGATTTTTTAAAAATCTTGGTTTGTAAATTTTAATTCAGTGGCGATCCAGAGTGGAGTTACATTTTATTGTGACTCACAGAGATGCATGTTAGCCCAAAAGAAGTTGCACTGG
>NW_015318022.1:0-245 GCF_001447785.1 Gekko japonicus
CCCCCTGCACAATGCAGGAAATTCATAGGCAGGAAATGTAGTCTTTACCCAGAGAGACCAGGGACTCGTAATTGCTCTTCATGACGTTCTTGTAGAGCTCCTTCTGCCACCCCTCCAGGTTTCCCCAGTCCTGCTCAGAGAAGTAGGCGGAGTTGTCCTGAAAGGTCACCGGCACCTGGAATCAGAAGAGTCATAGAGTTAGACTAGCAAGGGTGGCCAGCTGGCCTCCTTTCCACTCCGGCACC
>NW_015318023.1:0-245 GCF_001447785.1 Gekko japonicus
CAGCGTTTGCCACGTGAGCCAAGTGAACTTTTACTGCGTCCTCCTGGAAGCCGTCAGCCTGGGTGCCGCGGTGCGAAGCGCCTTTAAAAGTGGTTCTTCCCAGCTGTTCTTCCCAGCCCCGAGCTAGTGTATCTCCTTGGGTAGTTTGTCAAGGAAAACAGCACCTTTCCCCTAGAGCCAAAAATCCAAAGTTTAGTTTCCCAAGCTCCAGCAAGTATTATTTTGAACTGTTGCTGATGAAAGGA
>NW_015318024.1:0-245 GCF_001447785.1 Gekko japonicus
TCGATTTATACAGGGATGGTGCGGGCTGGCTTTCCTTGAACGGCTGCTGTACAGAGTATGTCTAGGTTTGTGTGTGGGTGCTCTCCCCAAAGCTGCAAGAAGTAGAAACTACTTCCCAAGACCAAGACCTGTGCCCCACCCCCCTAGTGTCTCACTACAGATTGTGTTGCTTCCTGAAGAACCGGGCCATTTGCTGTGGACATCTTCATTTCAAGGCCTTGGTTCTTCATTGACACTGCTTTGAT
>NW_015318025.1:0-245 GCF_001447785.1 Gekko japonicus
TACGATAGCCTCAGTTTAGTCATTTTAGTACTTTAGGTTTCCCAGGCTTGGATTAGCAAGACTGTTTACAATAAACAGCTGTATCTGAGTTGTCACGACTTATTGTCATTTTCTATTGTTCATGCCATTGAATGACGGCTGCCAACTTTCAGGTGGTTATACAGACAGATAAACAGAATAACCTGTCGTGTTGTACAAACCACACTAGCGATGACGGTCTTCTTATACAGTTTTACTTACAACCA
>NW_015318026.1:0-245 GCF_001447785.1 Gekko japonicus
GACCTTGATCCTATGTGGAGTGACTCTGGTCTCAGTTCATTTGTTTCAGTGGGTATAGACTGGAGTCACTCAGCATAGGATTGCTCTGTTATTCTATCAAAAGGCAGATTCATCTCTTCCACCCGTGTCTGGCTTGTTGTTTTCTGCGGCTAGAGGAAGACTAAGAGACAGGAAGTCAGCACCTGAGCCGGGGAGTGTCTCACACCCGCCCAATCTTCCCCCGCAGCCAAGGGGTTTGTGGCGGG
>NW_015318027.1:0-245 GCF_001447785.1 Gekko japonicus
CCCCACCCACTTCCTAAGAACACTTGGTGTTCAAAAAGGTGTCAGTGGGCACTCAGTGTTCAAAAAGGTGTCAGTGTCAGTGGGCACTCAGCCACCCATGGGTATCATATTGGGTACCCCTGGTTTAGTCCCCCTACTCTACCAATGCTACTGAGCCAAACCACATATGGTGCTGAGGATTTCTGTTGAGTTCCCTAGCAGCCATGAGTCATGACACCAAGGACGGAGGATTGAGTCTTCTTCTG
>NW_015318028.1:0-245 GCF_001447785.1 Gekko japonicus
GGCTGAGAAAGCAACTTGGATACATGCTGCAGTTTGCTGATGCTAGATGTGGCAATGATCTTAAATACTTATTAGACAAATTCCTGAAGGATGGGATCATCAGGAGCTGTTGATCATGGTGACTAATAGAACTTCCATGTTCAGTTGTTATGGGACAGTACCAGTGGGTGGCTCCTGTTCTTCCAGTGCTGCTTGTACTGGCATCTGATTGGGCATGGAGGGAAACAGGAGGCTGGAATTGATGG
>NW_015318029.1:0-245 GCF_001447785.1 Gekko japonicus
TTCAGGGATTACATGTACACAAACGCTAAGGAATTGTTTTTGGCAGTATTGAGATTATTTAGGCAAATTTGAAAAAGCGTGAGAAACTCAGATACACTGAAACAGATATTGTTTTATCAGAGGGAATGGAAAAGACATTCAAGCAGTCTGAAAAATATCAAATGTATCAAATAGCATAAAATACTACAATACCCTTAATGAAATGCGGTTATTTCGAACATCCACACACTTGTGCAATGCGTATC
>NW_015318030.1:0-245 GCF_001447785.1 Gekko japonicus
AACATCTGAACCCACTAAAGATATCCCCGAGCAAATCTACAGTAGGAACAAATTGTGATAGGCTTGCCGTGTGACCAGACCCTCATTCTCTTTCCTCAGAGAACACTATGGCCCCAGCAAGAGAACATGGCTAGTGTACATCTGCCCAGGATAAGCTTAGTGCTTTGCTAGTTAGTCTGCTGGGTAAGGAACAATTGTAGGCCTGTGCTGGGAAATGGCTGTGAATTCTCTGCAGGGTCCCTACA
>NW_015318031.1:0-245 GCF_001447785.1 Gekko japonicus
ATTGTTTCTAGCTCCTCACTTTTCATGAATTTTTCTCAAATTCTCCCCCCACCCCCCAAAAAAGATCTAATGATCCTTAAAAAATGGATACCAGCTTGAATTTTTTTATGACATGGGTTTCAGAATGCAGATATGTGAATGGTACCCTTCCCTTCTGAGCATCTAAGAACAGGGGTGGGGATATCAAAGTATTTGGTATACTAACTGTGCTGTCTTTTGTGTACTAAGAGTATGCTGTATTGATC
>NW_015318032.1:0-245 GCF_001447785.1 Gekko japonicus
CCCCCCCCCACCTCAGCTGTAACCCTGAGACATAAAAATTCCAGGAAAGGAGGTATTTTGCCTGTTTCAGAAGGTCTTCTGCAATGGGACACGTAACTCCTACAAACACTCTAGAGCATCCCAGTTCTCTCTGTCAAAGCTGACAGAACCGTACAAAATAAGTTGTTCTGCCAAACAAGTTTGGCTTCCCAAATTTACATACATTTTGTTGCTCTTCCAATGCTCACTTGCTCCAACTTCAGTTA
>NW_015318033.1:0-245 GCF_001447785.1 Gekko japonicus
AAATCTGTGTGTTGGTTTTATGTGTGTGTGTGAGGGTGGTTGTTGCTTTTGCTTTACCACAAGTACAGTTTAGATCTGTGGAGAACTTGAGAACATACACAGTGTTTTCCAGCCAGAACTCCTGTGTCTTCAGCCCAATTCTTTCTGACCCAGCTAAGGGTCCAGAATCCTACTAAAACATGTTGCTTCCATTTCAGCTGTTCACAAAGTGACTAAAGACAATAAAAGTTCACCACTTTGGATAA
>NW_015318034.1:0-245 GCF_001447785.1 Gekko japonicus
CAGATTAGAGTCCCCACTCCTAACCAGTAGACCAAACTGTAGTGCAGAGGAAGCAGCGATAGAGAAGGGTCAGGAAAAAGGGGAGAAAGCAACAATGGAGGTTGAGAAGAGTGAGAAAATGGCCGTGCAGGAGGAGCAAGAAGGGAGAGAAAGTGGCAATGGCGAGGGGGAGGACCTGGAAGCCAGGGATTTCCCTTCCATACCAGTCTTTGGGTCCCCACTTGTTCTTCCTTAAATCATGCTTT
>NW_015318035.1:0-245 GCF_001447785.1 Gekko japonicus
TGCTTCCTTGTCCCACACTGACCAGTTGCACTCTGTGTCATTAAATTTGCGTCCATGGCGACATCCAATGCATCGACTTGCACAATATTTTTTTTATTTTCATCTGGGTGAGCCAAGACAGGCTCTGAGGTGAATAAAGCCTTTAACCGATTGAACACCTCCTGGCACTCGACCAACCACATCAGCTTGGTCCCCGGCCGAGTACTCTCGGGGCCTTTTCCTTTTGTTTTTAATAAATCCGTGAG